>NC_072733.1:165525782-165621073 GCF_026930045.1 Uloborus diversus | reverse complement strand
CTAATTTTTCTGAAAGATCATGACATTGCAATTCTCATGCTTTTTCCTGTTAAAAACATGATATCCGAATAGGTTCCTTCTAAGCTTGGGAAAGATCAAAGAAAACAGTAGCAAGGATAAAAATTTCTTAATTGAGTTTAATTAGAAATTACACAAATATCCAGTGACCATTTATTTCATATTTATATTTTCATATTTATGTTTTCATCGTTTAACTGTATTCTCTTTTCCTTTAGTGAAACGCATTGTAAACGTTCCAGAGGATTATCCCTTCCTCGTCTTGAATACATTTTACAGTTGAACAAGCTTTCGTCCAGAACCAAACGAGCCTACTTTCTATTTTTCAGTTTCAGCCATATATCTCTCTCTATTATCTTACGTTAAAACTCTATCAAATACATTTTTGTTCCAATGGAAATATTTTTTATAACAAAAAGTGCTCATTTATGTGACGAAAATATACTAACATCAAAGTAAAGGATATTTTGTTCATTTCTCCATTTTAAAACAAATTATATTGAAATTACGATATTATTTTATTTTTAAATTATTAACAGAACCGAAACAAAAAATAAATATATAATTTTTTTTAAATATAAATTTTATTCGAGTGCTATAATTGAACTAAAAACTACTTAGTTCTAGAAATGAAACTTTTAAATATTTAGATTAAAAATGTTTCGTACTAATCGGATCATATACACTAAAAGTTATCAGACGGGGGAGGCGGGGGGGGGGGGGTCACAAACTTAACCAATCGCAAAAGCCAACATTCAAATTCTTCAATTTTTGTTGAAGTAAAGTATTTCATTTTGTTTGACCTTCGTTTGTCCTCATATTTATTTTTGAGAGACATTAAGACTTCTTTAATGCTTTTTATTACATATCAATTTTTATCTTAATAGGAAACTTAACTGAAAAACGGAAGTCTACTAAAATAGTATTAGGATCTGATTAGCCAGTTCAAGAAGTTACGAAGATTATATTTAAGTTTCTTTGAATAGAGTACAAACGAAACAAATTGCATTACTTCGCATACGTCCAGATTTCTATAAAAACAAATATGTATTGCGCAATACTTTTGTTTAGCAAATTTCGAATTTCTTTAATTACCTTGTTTACGGTGTAACGTGAAAACGTGATAAAATGAGGTACGTCTGCTACTATTGCAAGACTGAAAAACTGAGATCCGTAAGAAATAGGATTACTTATATCTGTGAAAAACGCATTGCTCAAAAAAGTGAATCATGTTTTTTTTTTATATTATGATTTAATTTTTATGAATAATAAAGAGCTTTCATCAGGCCTTGAATCATTGCTTGTTGTCATCAAACTTTATTGCGCATGTGAAATCTTCCTTTGCAGAAAGGTTTCTGAGACATTTATATTTGCACAGCATTTGAACGTCGTTCCGCTTTATTTTGGATTCAAACTCTTAGAAACTATTAGTTCTGTGAGCACCGGGGTGATGTAATCTTCTTCCTTGTCTCTAATAACATACGCGATCCGCAAAGTAGCACATAAGTTTGTCATCATCATCAAATGATACATCTCTTCGTATTACTCAACTTAAGTGTAAAACAGAAGCACGATTGGTGACACATTAAAACGGAATTCGGCATTCGATCACTTGCAACAATACATCTGAGAAGTAAAATTCCGAATAAATCAGCTGAGATTAATGCCCGAATTAGAAATTTTAGGACTATCGGCTAGACGCAGCCGTACACCCTGAAAATCATTGAATATGCTACAGGCTAGGGTATAAACTACCTAAACGAAATACTAGATGAAACAAGGGTGGCTGCTTTGAGCTACATTCCTATATAGTTTATACATCACTCTTTATTTTTAAAAATCATGAGGAAATTTAAATCATATTTTGCTATAAGTTTATATAGGGTCTATAGTTTTTCTGGATCAGGATTATGGTCTATGGGTAAATCAGGCCCTAGCTGAGCTTATGGAAAATCCAAAAACCTCAGTGAACTAATGTCGCCTCTACGTACTTATCACGTCAAATATAATGAATCTTGCTCAAAAATTTCACTAGCACAAAAATAAAACGATCTTTGAATAGACTTGTTTCCGAACTAAGACTGTAAGATGTTACACTATAAAATCCACATGACTCATTTTCCATCACTCCGTGCTGTACAATTAGAGTTTTGATTTGTCATTCCATAACAGGCGTTACTAAAAGAAGTAAGCTATTAAGATTGCTTTAAAGCTGCTCCAGCAAGAAAAGTTCTGACCATAAAAAAGTAAATTTGCCGAACTGAATGATATAAATATCAGGCAAATGATTTGTGGCAGCGTTGTGTTTTGGTAAAATTAAGCTAAGCAGAAATAATTGAACTTCACCGTAATGGAGAGAAAGGCTCCAAATACGCAACCTCCCCCCCCCCCCCCCCCTCGTCTTTCTAAAACGTAATCACCGCTTGTATCCTCACAGTTGTTTTCTATATTTCCAACTAAAATGATTGTACTCTCGCTTTCGGCTTCTGCCGCGAAGATAACACGAATTACATGAAGATTTTTTCCATGATTAGTAATGCGAATTGAAATTTTAAGCCATGTATAACAACTTTATAATGCTGCATCCTCTGTGTCTCTGAAATTTCTCTCATCACTTTCTAAAACCAACTCGTACAGTATAATCGGAAGAACCATCCGCTTAACCAAAATAACTCCTAGTTTTTTCAAGGGTTAGACATTTCATTCAAAGAGAATAATTTCAAAGCTATTCAAATTCCTGAATTTTAAAGACATTAACTTTTTGGAAGAAAAGTTTTACCCGAAGTACTTAAGTAAGAAGGGGGAAAAAACTATAAAATCGATAATATTTGGCTAATTTAAGTACGAGTTGCGGTTAAAAAAAACATGTGTGGACATTGGCAAACTTAAGTAGTTTAATAGTAAACTGTTTTTTGTTATCAAACAATAAGAAGTAGTAGTACTCTTAAGCGCACAAAACTAAACAAAAAAAGGTGCATGTCGCAAATGCTGAAAAAATAAATATTTTTTTCATCAGAGTTAATGTTGCTATTTATAATTTTAAAATTTATTTAATAACATCTTCAGTGTATATTTCATTGGAAAAGTAAATGGCGTACGTTGCTAAATAGCAACACGCGGTGTTTACAAGTTAAACTTTAAAAAAATCGTACTGTATCTTACTTTCTTGAACAACAGAATCAAAAACAAAAGGCTTCGGATTGTTGGCCTTCCGCTTCCGCAATGTACACGTAACTTTTTTTTTTCAAAAAAATGCCCATAGTATGACACCCCCCCCCCTCCAAAGAGCGCTTTATTTCAAATATTTTACAGGGAGGGGGTGGAGCAAGAGATATGCTCTGGTCATATAATATATTTTAAAAACAATAATACACGCAGAAAAAAGTATGAACACAGTATTTATCTAATTGGGGGGGGGGGGGGGCGCCGCTCCTACTAATACCCCTAAAATACCAGGGCTCCCCCTCTCAAAACTTTTGGCTCACTACGCCTAGTAAAAATATATAAGTAAGGTGCAGAGTGGTTTCCACCCCGGAAAAGCATCAACTATCGTAGTGCCGCTTCATTAGTCGTTAAATAAGTCTTCCCGTCAAAGGAACGCTAATATTGATGTTTCTATTTATCTGTCAAACATCTAACTCGGGGAACACAATTGGTTAAGCTATTAATGAAAGTGTTTCTTTAGTATCAGAACAATATTTTATCGCTTTTGATTCTTTTAACGTTGTTCAAACCAGATAAAATACTCTGATGAAACAATTCATGCCAAAACAAATAGATCTGTGGTAAAATCCTCCCTATCACCTTTAAAGTTGACACAAAGTCTAACTGTCTTTACTTAAACATAACTTAAAACACGCGCTTCTATTGTGAACCAAAGGCATCTATTTGATCAGAGAAGATATTTACCAAACATAGTCAAATATTTTCCCTCTTTGATGAAACACATGATAATCCTTGTTTTATCTGTTGTCGATTTTCAGCGTTAAAAGTAGCTGAAGCATTCGCACGCAGCATTAGAAAAGCCCTTCCTCTTTCATGGCTATTTTCGCCAAGCAGATTATATTGCAATATGCGCTATGTACACGCTCAAATGCTGTGCTACTGTGACGAATATCATTTTGAAAATCGTCTGTAGAAAATTAAATTCTCGTAAGAAGCAGTAATTATCTGTTCTAAATACGCTTTTTCTAGTGCTTGAAATATCTTGTGTACGCAACAGTGGTTTTCTTGGTGAATAAGCTTGCTTGCTTTTGTGTTCGGTTTAATATTACAGTGCAGGTCGTTGGTAATACTCACATTTCATTTTCATGGCGTCTAATAAACTTTCAAATTGAGTTACGCATATTTAATTAGTCTAAATATTTTCAATAGCTTCCTGATAGCTGAGGCAACCGAAGGTTGTGATATTTTTTAGAGACACACGAATGTTATTTCTTCGATGGAAAACCGAATTTTATTAATTTGCAAATGTTCATTTTGATCGAAACGGTATTTAAATTTAATTCTAGTCCATCCCTAATGGAAATCAACTACTGAGTTTTAAATAAAATCATATGTTTCAGTGAAGGGGTAAATCAAATTCTTTGTGTAAATTTCAATAGTCATTTTAAATTTGAATGTGAAAATTATTTGATTTAAATTGAATTAAAATTTTGCTTTTAATAAGAAGCTGGTATTATGCAATTTTATTCCACATAATACACATGACGATTTTTTTTTGTTTGTTTGTTTTGTTTTTGGCTTACAGTAATAGCAGAGCTTCATGCTGCCCATATATTTAGCTTTAGTATAGTTGAGCATTTTATATTAGGTATACAAATAACTCAAATATGTTGTTTCCTCGGAGAATTATTTTTAGATGAATGAGTGGGAAGTAAGATAAGCGAAAAATTGAAAACGTGACTACAAAATGATATTTTACTCGTATTTTTGACTAAACATTCGACTATTATTTTATTTCATTAATGTAAAGTAAAACTCTTTATCTTTCATGGAAAATATCAGATTCAGTATTATTAGAGACATTATTGCTATCTTCAGTAATCAACTGCCAGTGTATAAAACTTTCTTATATTGACCAAAACTTAACTCCACATAATTTGCTTAAGCTCTTAGGCCTTTAAGTTGATAGATACAGCAAGTATGTAGAATGAGAGACAGGGACTGATAACCCTGAGACTTAAGTGGGTAGAATGAGACTCAGGGTTACTGATTCATCGAATTTCCCGCGGAAAAAGAAAATAATGCTTTCTAGCATGAGAAAAAAAAAACGGGAAATAAGGACGCTTCTTCTATATTAGTAAAAAACGTATGTTTTAAAAGGGTAAGATTTTCAAAAGTAACAATTATATATCGTCATATCAAGCAACAGTAGGATATCTTCCTGTTATTCCTGGGGATTATATGTCTTACTATTGCTCTAAAGTGACGATATGTATATACAGTAAAACATTGTTAAAACGTCTCTTTTTTGCGTCTTTTACATTTATACGTCGTTTTCATAAATTCCCAATTCATTCCTATCCCTTTTAATGCAAAAATGAATCGTTTATACGTTGCGAAACATCGGTAAAATACCTCGTTTTCCTCTTCCTGTATTTTGAAAAATTTCTACTTGCTTATTTTTATCGGTTTCAATTGAGGAAAGAATTATCTCAGGCGTGGATGGTCCAAAAAAAAAGGGTGGGGCTTAGTTCGAGTCAAAGCACTAGTGAAAAGAATTTTCATGCAGTAAATTCAATCTATAATGCACAATGCAGCATTGTGAAAGGCAATCAGCAGGGCCGCGCCGTCCCTATGTGCAACGTCGTGCGACACACGACGGCGCCAGAGTCAAAAAGGCGCCGAGCTCAACCAATCAAAAATGCTGCAATTGGAAAAAATTATATCCAACTAGAAATATAAACTTGAGCTTATCATTGTATCTAATGGTGGTGGTGAAATTATACTGCTCATTAAAACAAGCAATTCTTCTCGCTGCTTATCTAAAAGGAAATACGTATTATTGCCTTGTTTTGTCTAAAAATGCTATTCAAAAGAGCAATCTTTTACACTAAAACACACGTGATGCTAATTCATGCATACATTAGCATTTTTCTTATTTTTCGTAATGTGGAGCAGTGATTGCTATTTTGTTGTTAAAAAGAGAGAACCAGATATCCTCAAATACAATTTTGCTAATAATCCTTTAACAAGCTAATATTTCCGATTTTTTAAACGCTTCCTTTCCCAACCTTCTTACAACAAAAGGATTCAAACCATGCTTTGGTTTTAAAGTCACTCTACCAGGAACTGTAAGTGTCTTTTGTCGTAAGATCAGTTTTTTGTTAAATCCTTTTTGAAAAAAGAGAGAAAAAGTATATATGTTTTCAAATTCAATTTTCCTTATGCATTCATAAAAGAAGTAGTATGCATAAATCTGTGCACTCAAATTCGAGTTTTCTTGTACTAAGCAGGAACATTACGTGTAGAAAATGGACATTTTTCGTTTTTAAAGCTTCTTATTCATTTCGGGGAGAGTCCCAGACCTTTTGAACCCATCCCTTAGCTACGCCACTACTTGCGGTGAGCATATTGAACTACAATTTGTGCAATGTGTATTTTCATGACGTTCGTGGTAATTCGAGTGCTTCATGCTATTATTTATAAAATAATATGGTAATCTCATTTGCGTGCTATTTATATATCAAAGACTAATTTAGTTTAACTTTTTAGTTCCAGAAAGTAACGATTTGACCATAACTACTTACTTCTTTGTCTCCCCATTCCCCTCCGTTATATTTTCTTTTTCCTAAAACGCATTAGCATTTCAGAGCAGTTACTGCATTGGAAATAACTTTAAGATATGAAGTAAAACCATATACTGTATTCCAAAATTCAATATTTACATATTGTTCAATTAACAAATTTAATCCTAAACTTATTTTTTCCATACTATATTTGTTTGAAAAACCTCACTATAAGTGTTAACAAAACTTTCGCCAAGCGCCACTGCATAAAGACACTCGAAAGACATTTGCACGACAGCGCCGATGGGGCTTGGCGCGGGCCTGAGAATCAACATGTCGGACGACTATAAAATAATTTTAATTAAATGCCTGCGTGTGCATTCACACATATAATTGATATCATTACATTAATAAATGGAGATATGCTAGGTGTAATAAGTATTTAAGCAATACAATAAACGTATGATTTATTTCACATAAAGTTTTTTTTTTTAAATTCAATTAATGCCTTTAGTACAGAACTATTACCAGACTGATTTTTATTATTTACATAAAAAACTTTATTAGAGCCTTACAAGTCTTATATTAGCATAAATATGAATTAATGGGGTTAAATTTGTAAAATTCAAACTTATTTGTCAATGTTTCTATTATACATTTTTTTTTTCATTTATACGTCATTTAGAGTCAATCTGTTGAAGGACGTATAAACTATGTTTCAGTGTATACAGTGAAATCTCGTTACAACGAACTTGAAGAGACCGCATATTTTGTTCGTCGTAATAAGAATTTTGCTGTAATGGGCTTCAAGTAATGTAATGGAATTAAAATCAGGAATGAAAATTTATTTCTTTGAAACAGATATTCCGTTGTATTAGTATCCGTTGTAACGGGTTACAACGAGCAAAATGTATAACATATGATGTATTTTGATTGAAGAACAAATCTCTATTCGAATCTTTCCCCAAGTTTAGAGCAAGTTTAGCTATTTTTTACGACCTACTAGATCTTTTTCTATTTTTTTTATTCATTTACTTTTCAACTATATCTATTAATGCACTATTTTTTTTAAATATATGTTACAAGTCATGTAGCCTTTAAAACTGCTTATTCATAATTTTTACTTGGTTTTTAAAAAATTAACTCTATAGTTCTTGAAACAAATAGCGGCAGACAAAAGAAAACAGAGCTTTTGACTCTTATAGTTCCATACTGTAAGAATCAAATATACTTCCATATTATGTATATAAATCATTCTTTGCAACATGCCTTGCACGTTAAAAAGCAGACTTATGAAGCACTTTCAAGAGAATGAAATAAATTATAGAATGTAACTCTAGAAAGTGTCTTGGAGAATCACTTGAATAGATCTTAATTTGCTGTGCCACATGTTTTGTTAAAAATTAGTACTGTAAGCTTTTTCTACACAATTATTTTTAAAAAAAAGTGATAAAAGTCGTAATAAAAAATGGCTATTACAAAATTCTCATTTCGAAAGGGATTATGCATTATTTTTAGTAAAAGTTCTGCGTACTTAAATTTTGCTTTTTAAGAATGCAAATGCTTTAATGATTTAATCCGTGTCAAAAAACAATGCTTAAGGAATAGTATTATCAAGCGGAGATGTAAAAACCTCTCTGTTCTGGAAATTTGTAAACCGTTCGTTAAATTTATCTGATTACTACAAAATATAAGTTTACCCACTGTTTGAACAACGCTGTTCAGCCAAAGGCATTGAAAGCTTACAGATTTTTTAAAATATATGATCAATACGTATTCGATAAAATAGAAACAACATAGCTTTATGTGTTCGCAATGCTTCATTTTCTTTCCCTGTATACCCTATCCTTTTGCCCCTTACGAAAAAGTTTACTTTTAACATCTTTACTAATAATAAAGTTGAAAGTGTCTCTGGATGTCTGGAGGATGTGTGGACGTCTGTGTGTGATGTCCTGTGCATAGCACCTTGACCGTTCGGCCAATTTTCATGAAATTTGGCACAAAGTTAGTTTGTAGCATGGGGGTGTGCACTTCGAAGCGATTTTTCGAAAATTCGATTTTGTTCTTTATCTATTCCAATTTTTAGAGCATTTTCAAGAGCAAAATTATCATAAGATGGACGAGTCAATTACCAAGTTATCATAACGTGGAACCGTAACATGGGCAAGCCAATTGGCGAGAAATTCACCATCCATTATTTGTAAATATACGGGCGAACCAAAAGACCTTTTAATTTTTTACTACGAGCAAAGCCGTGCGTGTACCACTAACTATAGTTACAACGATATAGCGAACAAATAAAATCCGTAACTCATACTACTCACCTGATCATAACTCAGAGGACACAGCGAGCTAATAAAATTGCGTAAATGATACTGCAACGCATAAAACAGCTCAGATAACATAATGAACAAATAAGCTTGCATAAATAGGATGCTACGCTTTTCAATACAGCTGAAACAGTACAGAGAGCAAATGAAGATTAATTGAGTGACGTTCCAACGTACTCGACTATGGATGGACTAAGTCAATATATAATTACTTTCAAGCTTGCAATTATGGAATTAGTATAAATATATGTATTTTGTAATAGTATATTCACCAATTTATATATCTGAATGCATTTCAGAAATGTGTAGGTGATATTTAATCGTCACACAGCAGAAAATTTTACCGAATTCGTATATTTCCAAATCAAAGCTTGGTCAATCATGTGAAACTTGGAAAATATGAGTTGAATTTTAGCTTTAAATAACAGCTTTATCTTCAGCAACTTCAAAGATTGCTCTTTCCCTCCAGTAACTGCAGGAAATTCTAGTACCTCGCTTGAGCGCAGGTGTTAGTGAACGAAAGAAGCTTATTTACTATTCGATTTAGGGGGGAGACATCCTTCAGACTTTCTTTGGGGTTTTCTTTGTTGAATGAATGCTTATTTCTTTTCTCTAGATTCTTTCAAATTGGGCGAATTTTATTGAGATTGACAGAAGTCGAGAAAAGCTTTAGAAATTGCAAATCTTTAAAATCTTTTATTTAGTTTATATTCACATAAAACAAATTTGCTTGAAAAATCAATTATATAACTGGGTCATGTGTGAGTAGTTTTATTGAGCTTGTTTTTAAAAACTAGTTTATGTGTTTCAAAAACCGTAATTTTCAACATTTTTATACGTTTAGCACTAAAAGAAGGACGGGGGGGGGGGTGGAGCATGCTTTATCAGTGGCATAAAACACTGAGCTGCAAGATATTAAAAATTCAATTCTATTCACATCAAGCAAATTTGCTTGAAAAGTAAATTATATATAACTGGGCCATATGACTTGTTTTATTGAACGTATTGTTTAAAAATAGTTTGCATGCTCCAGAAAGCGTAATTTTCAACATTCTTTTGCTGCGTTTCGCACTAACAGAAGGAAGGGGGTTTGTTTTAGCAGTAACATAAAAAAACTGAGCTGCAAGAACGGGGGGAAAATATTATGTGTACAGTTTTAAAACTAATAATGTTAGAGGAATAAATCATACAACAAAATAGAGAGTGTAATACAAATTACGTTACATTAGGAAATGCGCAAAGGAGACAGACGATAGATTACTTTGCTTACATTAATCAAATTATTGTCGCTACAGGTGTAAATCTTACATAAGACGTTAACGGAATAGAGATTTTATTTCATATAACTTTACATCACATTTTAAGTACGAACAGTTTCAAAAATAATGATGTTACAACTATAAATTTTACAAAAATTGGAGCTTTATTATAGTTAAAAGTGAAGAGTCATTTACCAGATTTTTTCTTATTTTTTCCTCCCTTTTTTTAAATTAATTATCTTACAATATCGGTATGTTTAGAAATAAAACATCATTTTTACATCATTTTGTTTGCGGATCAAATCGTTAAAGCTATAATAAGTAGGTCCATATCCTTTTTGCAATTTTTAATACCATTTTGTGCGATCACCTGTATTTGAAAGTTGTGTTGTTTACGTTGCTCTTTGCTCGCAATGTCTTCTAAGATACATCCGGAAATTGTGAATTATTTCAGGTTATCACTTGATCGCTATTTATCGCCTAAGCTGTATTCAGAAGAGTAGTATCATTTATATGATTTTATGTGCTAGTCTAAGATATGTTCAGCAGTGAAGTAACATTTACACAATTTTATTTTTAAAATATATAGTCTAAGTCAAGGTATACTATGAAACGCAATACAGTATATACAGTTTTATTTAGGAGAGGGCGAGGTGGTAAGTAATAGAATTTTTTTTCTTTTCCGATTTTTAAAGAAATACTTTTTTGACCTTGCCCTTTCCTGCCGTGGGCAGGTGAACGGCAGCATCTGCAGAAATGAGTTTTCGAGATATTTGAAGAAACGCGTTTCAGATTCAATACTAACCATAGGAAAAATCCACACATTAATTAATTTCCAAATTGGCAACATTTAATAAACATTTACAATATTTTTCTTTAATCGGAAAGTTGTAAATCGACTCATGTTTAGTTTATAAAGTACAGGGTTTTTTTTTACATTTTTATTTTTTATTTTTAAGGATTTTGAAAACTTTTCTGACTTACTTCATGCACCATTAAGTCATAGTCATAAGTATATACATTATTATCTGAATAATCTTTTTGATTCGATAGCTAAAAGAAATGTACTTCGCTTGCTCATTTTTCTGCCCTTTTCTCTCAATTCCCTTGTTTACAACTTCAACTGCTCCATGATGAGCAGTTGTCCTGGTAAATCAGAGAAAGACGCCATCATATATTGCATTTTAGTTGCGAAAATGTTTCTGATTTGAAATTTATTTCGAGTGTAATGGATTTCACCTAACTAAATATTTCTTCCGTTCTTCATTTCTCTCACACTAATTAAAGTTTCAGTTAGGAAAATGAATATTATGGATATAATAAAAATAACAAAAAGTTGATTTTACGAGCGGAAAAAAATTCGTACCTGGATTTGGAGATTTTAATTAATAAATGAAGTGGCTCCAAATTTGCTACGATCTGATTTCCTGATACACTAAATAAACTTTATCGAACTTTCATGACACGAATCAGAACAAACTTATGATCAAATTCAGTTTCAGTTTTTAAGAAAATTAAACTATAAGCTAGTCATCATTGCAAGTGGATAACTTTTGTAACTTCTTGATACTTGATTGTATTTGTAGAATTAATGAGAGGAAATTTGATGTTTTGGAACTCTTAATTGTTTGTGCAGGTTAGTAAAACAACAATTAATCAAACACTGAGGCACAAATTTGCAAGTTCGTACTTAAATATGACGTTTCACACCATATTATAGCGTATGTGCTAAAATAATTTCTCTTTTATTAATTTCTTTTTTTTTTAACTTTAACCAAGAAAAATAGCTCTCGAATATCTACTATTTCATATATATATATATATATATATATATATATATATATTTTTTTTTTTTTTTTATTTTCTTTTTTTCTTACTTTAACAAAGAAAAAATTTGCTCTCGAATATCTACCCTTTCATATACAGAAATATTAATTTTAAATTTCATATAGCAAACCGACAGTCAGTGACAGAGGGGGGGGGGGGATTTCACATTTAGCCCACTATGATTGTTGGGGTTCTTTCATAAAGCGTACTTGTGTTCAGAGAGGAAAGAATAATAGAATTCACATCCTACCACTAAACAGCTATCTCACAAATCAGACTTTCCACACCACCCCCCTTTATAAATTAAATGTTACCTTGACTGCATTCAAACCACGATATTTCAGGGGCAGGCAGCTATCATTAGATAACGCGACGAAAGGGGGCACGTGTTGTCGGGGACAATTTGTATGTAATCACGGGGGTCTATTGTCCGCGGATTTTCGCATAGGAGGAGGGCTGTCCGTTACCACATTCTCAGCGGGGTACAGGAAAGTTAAACGGGTCTTTTGGCAGTTCCCCCCCCCCCTCTAACCATCCTGTCTCTGTATATGGGTTTGAGTTAAAGCCATCAACTGTATTGATTCTAGATGAATCGGGGAGCTCTATTGGAAAAAGAATCAACAATGCATGCAGAGGATTTTTTGATTGATATGCTAGCAGCTACTTTAAATATCTACCGATCGTTCCTTTGAAAATTCCAGTAACTTGGTGCTCTGCGTACTGTTGGACAAAATATTGTTGGACATAACAAGATTACATTCTACGTACCTTTGAATGTATGAATAACATTTAAAACAACCTTTTTGTCTTTTGTTGTGAAACAACAAATGCGTGCTTATGCGAAAAAACGCAACTGAAGTTCAACGCCCATTATATTCTCCACATTATTTAACACTTCGTGCATTATGACAATTATTTATGTTTAGATGTTGTCCTCGTGTGGATTGTTTAGTGATTATGCACGATAATACTAATCGCAGCACACAATCTTAATGCACTATGCACTGACGATAACTTAATGGTTTAACAATTACAAGTATGCGTTTAATCATACAAAAGAACAAATATCGGATAATTAAAAAAAAAAAGTTTCACTGTCAATTTTTTTCTGAAATTAATTTAAAGTACAATTACTTAATGAACTGAATTTTTGTAAATTAAATTAAATTTGAATCACACAAATGAAAATTTATAAACATGAAACGAAGTGGAAAGAGAGATCGAAAATAGTCTAAACTTTTCATCAAAAGTGAGTTATTTATGCTACTTTAAAGCTTAGTACAGACAATATGCAAGTCTAAAAGATTTTATAAATGAAGCTAGCGTCCAAGAGCAAGCAAAAGGTGCAAGGGGCAGTATTAGATGTTTGCAATAGAAAGTATCAAATTAACACAAAAAAGGTATCAGAGGTATACAAGGGGAATTATCAGAGGTAGGCAAAGAAAAGTATAAACGAAGAGGTCCCCAAAGGGAAGTACCGGGGATATGCAAAGGAGTCAATAAAGAGGTATGGAATAGAAATATCAGAAGTGATCTACCGACTAAATAATGTGATATACAAAAGAAATATCAGAATTGAACTAAGGACTAAATAAAGATGTTTAAATACAAGTAAACAGAATTATATGCACCTACTCATATTACATCATAATCTAATTACTAATGGTGAACATCTGTCAACCTTAACATTCGATTTTTGAAAAAGTAACAATATGACTGTGGTCCTACAGCAATCGTTGTGAATCAAGTCTGGTTTTAAGGCAAAAATTATTTTTTTGTCCGCACGAACTTAGTTAATATCAGCTACAGTGGCGCACTTTTGAATTTTTCAAAGGAGAGGTCCAGGATCGAACTGTCACCACTCTCATATCATGCTCCAACACGCATCCAAACGTATCCTTCTGATTTTACCGATTGTTGGAAACAAGAAGCATTTTAAAAAATATTGAATAATTAATGTAGCATTAGTTAATAAAATTAATTTAGCAATAATAAACACTTAATTAAAATACTAGAATGCACAAGAATGAATGCATTTACTTTTCTCATAATTAAAAATAAAAACAGCGCAGCAAAATGTTCATAATATAACAATTCTTGTTTACATACAGTTCGATTCTGCAAGGGAAAAAGAGATAAAATAAATTTTGTTTTTTCATTTATTAAGTCTAAAAGTATTGTTACCTTTGTTAGGGAATTATTTTACGTACTTATACAAGGTCAATCAAAAAAAAAAAAAAAACCTCAAGGGCAATGGAAATGGTTCGAACCCCCTGAACCCTCCCCTTGTGTGCGCCGCTGTTCAGCTAATTTTCACCATTCACATTCACCATTAAAAAGAAAGAAAAATCAGTCCTTCTGTATTTTAAATCACGTGACCTATTCTAATTCCAGTAATTTTCTCAAAATAAGGAATTGCTGTCGCGGATCCGGTCTTATAGAATTATCTGTTTTTGTTTTGTAAATCATTATTTTTTTTTTTTTTCCTGTATTTGTAATAAGGAACATTTGTCTATTGAGGGACATTTGTCTATTTAATAAGATAAATTTTACTTTCTTGTTAGCATCATCCGTGTAGGTTTTGAGGGTGCTTGTTTCAAAAGGCGAATTGCTTTTAAAAGATCTCATAAACATATTTATGAACACCATTTCGATACTTTATTTCTTTGATTGAAATCCAAAAACATAAACCGTAATCATATGTTAATGATTTTAATCGTAACCCTTATAATATTTTAAAGCACAAATATCGAAAATGTTTGGCATCTGTGCGGGTAATTTATTAAAACATTTAAAAAACACTATACTTTTAGATTTTTTACACTATAAATATTTAAACCAAGCAGTTTTTTTTTTTCTTTTTCCACATTACGAACTACAGTGAAGCACCATTTATACGTTTCTCTTTTATACGTTTTTATCAATTGTACGTTTTATAAATTGGTCCCTGTAGAGTCTAATACGCATTAACCTATACCTATTATACGTTTTTTCATTTGTACGCTTTTTTTCATACAGTCCCTTCAAAAACGTATAAACGGTGCTTCGCCACGGTTAATATCGAATTTTGATTGTATAAAGTTTCATAACAATCAAGTTTCCCTGTGGAAATAATTTCATTATTAACCAACATAATGGGAACTTTCATTTCAAAATAATGAAAACTATTTCATCGCCCATTAATTAAGTTCTGATCAGTGAATGATGTCGTACTTTTCTTTCTTAATTCACAGACAAGGATATCATGAACCACAAATATCTTGCATAACCAACCGTTAGAGGAAATGTTTTCACGGCGGCATGAAATTCAACAATTTATGTCACTTTTCTTTTCATTGCTTGATTATTGCACATAAACTTTCCCTTCAAACAGTGGAATTGATCCATTACACTGTTTTCAGAGCACTTTTCAAGCATTTTTCTACAATTGAAATTTTTGTATTCAAATTTTTTTTTAGAGTTGAGAACATTGGCAATGAACAAAGACGAATATAAAATTAAGTGCTAAATATTTCGATAATTTACATTGATTTGTTTTCAAAAGAGGAGAAAAGTAAAAATTACATTTTTAATCAAATGAGGTGGCTGATGCAGAAAATATTTTTCCCACATGTCTATTTGTAATTACAATAACTACCTGATTATTTTAATTTAGACTTTTAGTTTCAATTATTCACGTGGCTGGGTTTTATTAAGAAGATTTTAAGAATTACACTAATTTGTTAGCTTAATTGGAAAATATTTCGTAAATTGTTCAATGATTGCAATGGGATTTTTCTCATCAATTGAAGATTAGATATATTTTTTATAATAAATAAATATCAAAAGTTCAACTTGTTTTCAAAGAGCGGGAAGTTGGTTACACTTGAGATAATTTCAATTGAGAAGGTTTTAAAAGGTTTTTCTTAGCGTTGTATTCTATTGAACTATATTTATGTAATTTAAATGAAACATTGTATCAAATGTGCGTTTTCCATGCCTAATTAAAGACTCAATTGCGCTTGTCTCTATTTGTGTATGAGTGATATGAGTTAATTATGTTACGAATAATCTTTTATAGGCAAAGAATAAATGAAAGAATTTTTCTCTCATCATAAGTAATTAACTTTTTTCTGTCATTTATTGCTTTTCAACTTTAATGCTCTTTTAAGGTACTTAAATTGCATGCGCTGTAAAAAATGGCTGAAAAGTTTCAAGTTTGCTTTAAAAATCCAGATCTTTATGCATTAAATACCTCACTCAGTTAAATTAATAAAATGTTCGGATATTTTCTTTTATATGAATTAAATGTTTGATGCAAAAAAAAGTGCAACTTACCTTGTGGACATTATGACACTTTTTTTGTCACATTTAAAAATAAAGAAAAAAAAAAGTTTCGAGGAAATATCTTTTCCAGAATATACAACAAAAAACACAAATGAGAGAAATAGGAACAGAACTCACCTATATAAATCAGAAAATCAGAAATAGGAGACTAGATTAATGACTCGTTAATTTTCTTAAAACTCTTTAATAACACTCAAAAGAAAATAGCTTGAGTACTTACAAATTTGTGAGTCACACTATTACATGAGTTCGGCTGGGTCAGGTAACCAAACCTGACTAGCAGTAAAAATGTGCAATGTCTTAGAGTCCCTCTTCTAAATGCAAAAATGGGGAAAACGAAACTCGTTGCTGAGTTGCATGATTGTGGTATATCTACACGGTTACAATTTAGCATGTTTTGAGTCACTTATTTGTACACCAGGCTGTCAGGCAGACGGAATAGTAGAACTAGTTCTTGATGATTTTGAATAGGCAAGGTAGTTGAAGACCTACCTTGTTAGAACGTCCATAGTGCCACAGCATTGACAAGATCATGCAGACACCGTAGAGAAGTAGTTACCTTCTAGGTTTTGCTAATCTTGCGGGCAGCGTTCGATTCACAAGGAGCATCGCGGCTGAGGTGTCGTATCAAATTATTTTTGCACGTGAAAGACATGATGAGGACGAGAAGTCAACCGGAAGCTGGTGGACGATTGTTGTTGCGGAGGACCGACTGTCCGTACTCTTCCGTCCGCCTCACATCCTGGGCGATCATCTCTGTTCACCTGAAGGTCAGAAGGGCGTCATCTTCTGTATTACTTGCTGATTAAGGTTAAAAATGTACAAAATTTCTAGCAAATAATTTACTTTTTTAAACTATTAGATCATTACTATCTGATAATTGCCTTGAAGTATTAAAGGAAACATCAAGCATGTTTTGATAGTTTTGTAGTGTTAATATGTTTTTGAAATCGTATAATTTGCTGCTTTAGACAAATTAAAAGAGCAATTTTTTAATGCATTTTCATCAGCAGAACTAATTACAGAATGATATCCATGGAACGCTATTGCAGAAACAAAACCATGTATTTCACCATTTTTTATATGAATTCCCCCCCCCCCCCATGTATTATTTATGCAGTTAGGAAATCAACTGCAAATCAAAGTAAATCGCCGAATAATTACAAGTATGTTTATCGTAATTATGCGTTAAAACAGAATCCAAACATTATATACCAGCTCTATGTACTTCAGTTTTTTTTCTAAACTATATGAGCGGAAACCTCAAGGTATTTTTGCTTCACAAATAACTTAAGTGTTTACGTTTACATATTTATATCTATTCGCGTTATGACAACAATATACGGACTTCATGATTTGCATTGTTATATCAAATGGGTGCTGTATCAAATGAATCGATAATAATATTCATATAATCCACATTTCTTTAAATTCAACTAAAACATTATTTTCAAATCACACAGTAAACATGCAGTACAACATGCAAGAAATTTTTATTGCAAATCAAGTTTAAATTTAAATAAAAGCACTTCATGAGATAAGATATTCTCTTTTTTAAATTTAGTAACAGTAATGATTTTATGTAGAAATTTTAAATAGCTGCACCATTAATACAATGCAAAATAAAGTGACAGAATAAAAATTAATAGCTGAAACATAAGTTCAAACACTATCAGTTTTGAAAAAAGATTATTTTTTTTTAAATAATAAGAGTAAAAATCAAGAATGCATGACAAACGTAAACAAACATACAATCGTTCCGTGGACAGAGGGAGGGAGTAGAGATGTTACCCATTTTGTTTGCAAGCGAAGGCATCGAATAGATCTATTTTTTTTTCTTTATGAACAACCTTAATACCCCCCCCCCCCTCCTATTTGCAGATCAGTACAACATTCAGAATTACAAAACAGAAGAATTCCCTTCATCCCATGGTTCAGACTCTTGACACGGAACAGAAATAGTGGACTTTTATGAATTTATGAGAATTCTGAAATTTAAAACTACATTAATCTATCTTGCGAAACTTGAAAACGCATGCAGTAATACACAGTTTATTTAAAAAAACGAAAATATTCTATTAAAAATTTCTGCAATTTCATAAGAGAAAACTAAAGTAATATTAAGCAGTAAGTTACCTCTCAGAATCCATGGCAAGGGCAGGATACACGAAAAATACCTAGAGCCCGGTTATGACATCCAGAGACTGCAATTTCGTCCTTGTTATCAGGCTGGAAAAGTCAATAACCGAGCTGGAGGTAGATCATCTCTCACTGAAGTTGAGATTACCAACAAACTGGTTGCTAAAATGCTTCTTCTTACCTAAGCTTTACCCTAATTTTCGAGTTGAACCACACAATTGCTTGCGGACTCTCGCTGGTAGGCTGTATTAATTTTAGTCTGCAATTTGTTTGTATTCTCAACTTCAATGAGAGAACATCTTCCTCCAGCTCCAGTACTATTACTGACGGATGAGTCCATAACAAGGGTGAAACTGCAGTCATAGCTGAGCTGTCGGTATTTTGCACGTAAAGTAAATTTGATTAAAATGCAAGATACGATCTGTAATTTGCTAAGCAGTAAACACAAATTATCGTCTTTTCTTAAACATTGCAAATTTCAGATAGATTGAATGCGTTTGCGGAAAACCAAAAGGCGAATTTTTCTTACAAGCATAAAATTCATGTGTTCAATGACCTTGAAGCTGTCAACTTCTTCGTTTGTAATTTTTTAGTTTTTAAAGTAATTCCGCTCGTGTTCAATTAAATAAACCAATAAGCAATAATTTTTAAGCAAAAACAATCCTTATTTGGAGCCACGCAAATATAGTTCTGATGAAGTCAGAAATAAACATTTTAAGACATGTGATTTTGTCAATATATTTCATAAGGTATGCTAAGTTAACTCCTACTACAGATAAATTGTGTCAAACCATTTTCTCATGTGTCTCACCCAAGTGAAAACTCGTCAAAAGTGATTCGCTCTAACGCATATCCTCTAAATTAAGCTTTTAATGAAATTAGATTTTTCAAAAGGAACCGGGATGCTTCAAGAAATCGATTTTTCATTTCTTTCTTTCAGTGCTTAATTGCACGGGTTTATTTTTGATGAGGACTACAATCTGACTGACTTGCTCCCCTTACGCATGATATATTTTTATTATGCATAGAACCAACACATGAAGGAATTTACATCACAAAGAAGGGAAAGTACAACCGGAGCGAGAGTGGGAGTCGAACCCACCGCCTCAAGTGTGCCAATGTCAAGCAGTCACTCAGACTGCTCGGCCACTGAGGCCCCGATTTTTCATTTTTAGTCTCATAAAATGTAGGATACTGTACGGGTTCAGTTTAAGTATGAGATTCTAAAAGCATAATAATTAACATTTGAAAATGTAAACAAAGGTACCAAACCTTCATTAAAGGGATAGTATGTTACAAAAAATTTTTGTACATTTCTTCAACCAATTTTCATATTACTAATGTTTCCTTTAAGGGACTAAACAACTCAACTTTCAAACTGTTTCTTACAGTTGCTTGAAATGCATGTGGGCCGTGGTAGCCCGATCGGTAGAGTGTCGGATTCGGGGCCGGAGGGTCCTGAGTTCGAACCTCGATGGTCGAAGATCCACCGTCGTCATTAAAGGGGACTGGGCGACGTTAAATATGCTCGTGGTCTCAATGTCCTCCAAGTGAAACGATACCTCTGGGGGGTGCTAGCACCAGGTAGCTATTGGCTCCTGGACTAGTTCTAAATTCTCATTAACTGTTCGATCCGGTGATGGTGCTGCCATCTATCGGTATAAAAATATAATGGAGGCAAGGCACTTAGTATGCAGTCCTCGACATAAATACAGTTGTAGTCAGTTGTGACTCGGAATCGGAAATGCATGTTACTTGCAAGCATGGCACCACCATCTGTTGTGTTGTCTTTGTATTGTCTTGGAAAAGAGATTGGATCATTAGAGGCAAAAAGCTTCTCCGCTGAGAATAGCTATATACCCCAATTGTGTGTTAAGATAAGATACTTGCAAGCCACGTGAACTTCTATTTTGAGCGTGTTTGATTCGAAAATAGTTTGACTGTTTTGTGATGATTGAATCTTCGTTTGGGTTTAGTTGTGAATCGCTAAGTTTTCTTTTGCGATCAAAAGTTATGCTACATTTCTTTGTGTTGTTATTTACAGTATAAGCGTGCAAAATGCTTCAACGCAAGTAGTTCAAAAAACGGAAATATCATTCTAAACCGTTTTCTTACAAGAAAGAAAATCTGATGATGAACAGGCGAATGTTAGTGCATCAAAAAAAAAATTTTTTGATACCGAAATGCGACATCCATGGTAGTGTTTACTGATAATTATCCACTTGATGAAGGAGACAATATTATTATGCAATTACTTCAACTTTTTAATGTTGTTGCGAAACGTAAACACAGCAATGCTCTTTAAGGTAATTTTAAACCTTTTCCCGTTTTGTTTAAAACTGTGTTTTCTAACTTCATCTACGCTTTCATAAAAACCCTTTTTAATCAATAGTTATAAAATTTTGTACCGTTACACTTATCAGCATTATGCTTGAGCTAAGCAATCTCTTTTTTTCTCTATGTGTGGGGGGAGAGTAATTTTACGATTTTAAAAAGCAAGTTCTGTGGAAAATATTGCACATTTTTCAGATTTTCAAGTTGTACGATATTCAACATTTTCCAAGTTTTTTACTTCAAGGAGTATTGTTATGAAAATACTGAAATTTTATTTTTTTTTATTGATAACAGCGACAAAGTTTGGAGTGATTTAACTTTTAATTGAACCTACTGAGTGTACGCTTTTACGATCATGCATTTTGAGTTTACTATTGAGAAATAAATACGTTAAGTTGCAAAAATTTTCATACTTTTTTGTGATGGAAAAATTCACATTATTGAAATTTGAATTTAAATTTATAAAACCTTGATTTGAAAAGTAAAATTGACGGTAATGGTTGTCGAGAACACCTCGTTAATTATTTAAATTAGTTTTTGGAATCGAAAAAGCGGCTCAAAACAGTAAGATCGTAAGTTAGAGTCATAATATTCGTTCGATGTTAATAATACTTCTCAATTCATGGTGTTGCTTTTGCTTCATACTACAGAATTAAAAAAACAAATTTAGACCGAGAAGCATTTCCCACCTCATTTTAGACTGCAAAGTTTTACTGTTGTAATTTCTACTGTTAAGATTTATTTTCTGAAGCAATGACGTTATTTCGAAGCTGTTACATATTGACTTATTTAGAATGAAGTTGTAAAATAAGAAAAGCAGATAAATTTTTCATGTAATGAAAACTTAAAGTGAACATTCATTCTTGCTGCGATTTATAGTGGAATGGGTTAATGTTTTGGGTCCTCCAGTTAAATTTAGTCCTCCGAGTTAAATACTTTTTGTAATTAACCTTTAACTGGTGAATTGGGGTATGTTCAACAGTTTTGTTATGTTTAAGTACATCTTTATAGCTGTATGTATGCCCCTTAGGGTCATGTTTCAGTTGCATTTATATAAATAAATAATACAAAAACCGTTGGAAAATTTCCCACTTTTGCTAAATTTTGTGGAGTGCACAAGAAGTTTTGATGCTGATGTGGATTTACATAACCCCACATCAGGGGCGTGCGCAGAAGGGGGGGGGATACTCCTGTTTCCCCGGGTTCGAGCCTGAAAGGGACCCAGTATTTTTGAAATGAGGGGTGAAATATATGTAGGCATGTAGCGTAAGCAATATGGAGGGAGTTCTCTAAAAGTCATTTGTAACGGGCCCCAAAATTTCTGTGCACGCCCCCTGCCCCACTTACATAGCAAAAAAAAAAAAAAAACAAAAAAAAAAAAACGAATCTCTTATTGAGGGTTAAGTAAATACGTGATTAATTTTACACTTTACGCAGTTTTTAATACTTTGCTTCATTCACGTGAAAAGTTGAATTTTTAAATTAAACAATGAATGTTTCTTGAGTTTAAA
The DNA here is from genome assembly GCF_026930045.1 of Uloborus diversus. NCBI lineage: Eukaryota > Metazoa > Arthropoda > Arachnida > Araneae > Uloboridae > Uloborus > Uloborus diversus. The sequence goes on along the minus strand of NC_072733.1, from coordinate 165,598,598 downwards.
ATTTACATACGAAAGTCGGTTAATTTTACATGAATAGTTGTCCTAAAGTTATTCCTGCACGTTGTATGAAACCAAAATCAACACACAATGCAACCTAAACGATCTATCCAATAACATTTCCGTGATCATTGTAAGTGCTCATGTTGAAATTTTCATCAATACAGTCATTTCAGCTCAGATTGCTTGTAAAATGTATGATCAATTTGAAGTATCTAATTAAGTATTAAACATGTTCAGAGTATTCATTAAAATTTAATGTATCATCACGGCAAATAGAGATAGAACACAGATTTCAATTCAGCAATTTAACTACCAATTAATCGTTTAAATTCTACGCAAATAAGCTATTTCATAATGTAATTATTACAAATGCATGACTGTTTAGTAACTTTTAAACTCTACCCGGTGCTATTTTTGTTTGTTTTTGTTTTCCTACTGGGTAACATGAAAACCATACATGTGTGTTAAAAGCATAATTGATTATAAACAACAATATTAAAGCATAGAATTTGCAATTAAGTACAGAAAGATGTTCCTTAACCTATAAGATAGTTTCTTTTGCATTGAAAAAGTGTTTCTTATATCCCCGAAAGAAATTCCTGCTTTTACTTCCCATTTTTTTGCTTTATTAACGTGTTTTCATTATTTAAATTAGAAGGTATTTTTTGATACAGATTGCAAATTTTATGTTAAAATGAGTGAGAAAAACGATTGTTTATCAAATTGTAGCTAAATGGGGGAAAAGGAGGAAATGAAGCTTTATTCAAGAATATATAAATATTTGTACGAGAGTAATAATAAGTGCAGAAAAATGAAAATGTAAAGTCAATAAACAAATTCAAACACTCTACAGTACAAACAAATCAAAATAGGTAAAGAAATGAAATACGTATTCAATTGAAGCATAGACAAAATAATTTTTAGTAATAGATAAAAGTATCAAAAGTAATGCTTTTTAGCTATAGTATTAATATCCATTTGATTTCAAAAAAACTTTACCTTCAAGTATTTTTTCGGGAAACTATTTACCTCTTCATTGTTTTTTTTTCCCCACAAGTAATTAGTTATATTTAACGCCCGTTACTAAATGGGTAAAATTTTAGGACTGCATCCGCGTATACCAGATGGAAAATGGGTCGTCATTCAGGAAAAAATACAACCATCTCGAAAATTAAATTAAAAAGTTTGTACTAGATAAGTTTTGCAGTGTATGTTTTTCAGAAACAGCAATCAGTTTGATTAAAATCTACTACTTCTAAGAGATAAACCAAAGTGAGATCCTGCAAAAGCACATTTTCCGATTCATAGTACTCTTCCGCTTTTGAACCTTTTTTTCACAAAAAGGTTAATTTTATCTCCCTTCATTTTTAGACCAAAAAGTGATACTTCTTGTACCTTATCTCATATGTGATACATAACGTTTAAAAATAACATATTTTCGATTTAAATACAACTGATATCAACAATTTCAGTGTTTACTGCAGGAAAACATTAGACAAAGTCAATTGGTGCATCATACATTGTGCAAAATTTTACCAGTTGTTAGTTTGAAACTGAAAGAGAAAGTGTTTTTTGGTTTTTGTGGGGGGGGGGGGTTGGTTTCATACCAACTTAACGATTTATTTTGGTTTTCACACAAAACGTTTTTTTTTTTTTTCAATTCGTTTTATAGATTTCATTTGAGTTTTTGTTTGAAGTTATTTTTTTTCGCTACATTTATCCGAAATTTGGAGTTATTTTAATTGTTTAATAGATTTCTTTTTTACCATCATGCGATATTTTCCGAAGAAGAGCTGAATTTTCCACGGCTTAAAATAATCGAGATTTCCGTTTGCCGCTCCTAAACTTTTCGGTGCTCATCTATTGGGTTGTTCGGAAAGTCATTTCGTTTTTTTTTTGGGAACATGAGATAGTTTTCGTATAATGAATAAATATTTTATTAAATCATATATTGGCCATTCTGGTCCAACACCTTTTGCCATCTTTCTGGCAGTAACATAATTCCCCTCTCATAAAAGTTTTGGTCCTTGCTGGCAAAAAACTGGTTCAGGTGGTTTTTGACATCTTCATTTGAGGTAAAGGTTTTGCCATCCAAAAAATTTTGCAAACCAGTTCTGGCACTGGCGTACTGTTAACACGCCTTCTCCATACACATCCGTCAATTTTTTTCTCGCTTGGACAGCATTTTTACCTTTTCTGAAGTAAAAAAGTAAAATGTGACGAAAATGCTGCTTATTGCTCTCCATATTTAAAAGGGCACCAACCAAAAACTACTGAGTAGAATTAATAGAACTTTTTCACACACACGCCTTGCAATATCAGCTCTTAAGACATATAATGGTTATGCGGCTTAAGTGTGAAGTTGGTTTCGAAAAAACGTAATTAAGTCCTCTGACGGGAAAAAACGAAATTACTTTCCGAACAACCTAATAGTTTGTTGCATATGTCTCTACGATTACTATGTCCAATAAATTTATTTTTGTATTACAAATTTAGATTTTACTTTGGATAAATATCCCGTTTCACAAATTAGATAAGTGTTTTGAAATTTTTAGAGATTTAATGTCAAAAGTGTATGTTTGATATCCATACCAAATTCATTAAAAAAAGGAATCATCATGATTAATTGTTTTAAAACCTCATAGAAATAAATGAATCATTAAAAGTTCATTAAGTATCAACGATTAAACATTTATCAATGTGTCTAATCATAATATTTAATCTCTAAAATTTTACTGGAAGGTGCATTCATTGTCCGTTGTAAAAATTCCTTTATTTTTCTTCCGAATAAATAAATTATTACTTTAACTTACGGGCATAAATAGGAAATAAATTCTTCACATTGACAGAAAATTTGCAAATATTTATTCTCTCTCTCGAAGTAAATTCATCAAATAATTGAAATTCATCAATAATGTATTTAAAGATGCCGTTATTATAGGATGTTTTAGCCAGACTTATTAAATCTAGATAAATTCCTTCAATATTAAATTAAGCGTTTTATTATTACTTTTAAACGTTAAAACTAAAATGTAAGCATTTTGTTCAAAATCTTAACTTAAATATTTAAACTCTCGTAAGTTTTGCGAAAAAAGTCATACTTGAAGGTGCACTGACGAAATATTCAGTGTTTGGAAGTTAGTTTAGTTGAATTATATTTTACTGTGTAGAAAGACAGTTTTTTTTTTATTAGGAATTAATTTTGGCGAAATGCTTCAATTACATAACTTAATGATACATTAAATTAACGTAAAACTAATACCGAGCGAATAAATGTGGGAAAATGAACAACCCCCACGCATTTTTAAATTATATCTATCTTCTTCTTTTTTTTTAATATTAGGTCTAACATTAATTTAAGATTACCATTAGCAAAGCTAGTTTTTAGTTTGATTTTATTTATTCGTTCACAAAATGTATAACATCGCAATAGCATATCAGCACGTAGGGCCTTGGATGCACATCTATTCTTGTTTCTACTGAATTTGTTGAGTGTATGCCATTTATATTCATTTACGATACATGATCATTTTTCAAAATCTTGTTACGTCTGAGACGCAGGAAACTATAACATAGGTACGGTGGCGCACGTAGGAATTTTTCAAGAAGGGGTTCGAGGATCAGAAGACCATTCTCGTATCGTACTCCAATACGCCGCAAAACATATATATTTTTTTAATTTTTGTCAGTTGTCGAGAACAAAAAGCATTTAAAAATAAATTGTGGAATAAATAAATTAGCATTCATTAAAAATAAATTGTAAATTACTAGTACTCAATGAAATTAAAAGAAAACACAAGTATTTATGTATTTATTTCAATTCAAACTCAAAGGTAAAAAAACGCTATTCATTTGTGGTAGACCGAGAACCTTCTTCTACTTCCAGAATATTTTGTTTTTCATCTTCGTGTACGTTTTTCACAAAACACAATGGGACGAGTTGTTTTTTTTTTTTAATTAGTTTGAACACTCTTTTAGAAAATTGTTTAAAAATCATATTTTTGCAACTGAAAATCAAAACGGGTTTACGCTGCATCGAAAGAATATGCGCGTTACAAAGTTATATAGAATTATGAAATACAAGTATACGTGAAAAAAATGTTGACTCAGTTATCACATGGTCTTACTCGTGCAAATGGTGAGATTGACAATTTTATAAATAGGATTACAGGGCATCAAAACAAAAAAGGGGGTTGCCCCATGGGTCCGGACTCCTTGGGCCCCCCTTAAGTGCATGGCACCCTATCGAATTCGGAAAGAAAGTCAACCGGGTCAATTGTTGAACCGAGTCTGACAAAAATGCTATAGTAAATCAACTTTATTTTAGAGTGATGCAAAGCTTTCGGAGATCTTTAAAAAAAAAAAAAATGCTTAAGATGACCTTTGTTCCTTACCAGTCAGTTTGTAAGTCAAACTTTTCAGCAAATGATCAAAATACGGAAGTAGAAGCGAGTTCTGCTGGCGAATACTGCAGTGGCAGAGTGTCTTGATGATGCAGAAGAGACGGTCCTTGATAAAATGCAGGTAAAGGAATTTGAAAACAAAATGTTTACACGTTAAAAAAACTAGTTCAAAAGTGATGCCAGAAAACTAGAGCAGTTTGTCAGGATTGGCAGGAAAGATTTTGAACTGAGTCAGACTTTTTTGATAAAGTAAGGGGCAAGCAATGGATGCTGCTTACGTTCAAACACCATCCCGGGATCAAACAGTGCAAATTTCCTTAGGCAATTTCGTAAAGTTGTCTTAGTTATAAGAGAGCAAGCATGAGCAGATCTACAAGGAAAATAAATATTTGTTTTCCTGACAGCCATGGTAATATGTATAAGATATTAAAAACTTCTGAATCGACAGTATATAAGCCCCCTCTCCCCTCTTGCCCGTTTACAAAGATGCATAAGCCTGATTTCGAAACTGGTTTAGCTAATTCGAATAGACATTGCAGAAAATCGAATGCTACACTAACACTAATACACTTCTGTAAATTTCGTGACAAATTTTCGGAATTTGTCACGAAAAAAACCATTTCCATACACGTTCAAGCCCAAGATCTACACCCTGTCCCCTTGCGATGTGTACGTTTTGCCAAAACTAGAACTGAAGTTGAAGGGCTAAAAATTATTTCAAAACAATGGAAAGCATGCAAAACTAACCGATGTGAGCTACACGCCCTTAAACAAAGATATTTCCGGTACTGTTATCAGTTGTGAAACAAACATTGGAGCCGATGTGCAACTTTTCAAGGAGTTAACCTCTAATTTCGAGTAAAGTCCATAGATTTAGGGACAAGACTTATACATAAAAAAGCACGAGTTTTTTTAAGTCCAACAATCAATACTTTTCCCCTTAAATATAATTTATTTAATTCTCCCTTATATACAATTAAAAAATGTTTTTGATGAGTAACTTCTTGCATATAAAATCAATGTACTTATTTTTGGCGCAAACCTCATGCATAAAAAGATGTGCGAAATTTTTAGAAGAAACTATTTTACTTACAGAAATCTTAAACACAACAATATATATTTTCCCCCTTAAAAATTACGTATTTTATTATTTATAACAAATAAAAAAACATTTCACTGAATTGAATTTCCAAAAGCTATTTATTAATTTTTTTTAATGAAAATTTCTGAAAATATAGTATGATATGTACATTGAAAAGTGCGACTCATGTGCAACTATACACACACAAATACACACGTTGGTGTAGTGAGGTTTCGGATTCGAATCCCTGAGCAGCAAAGGCTGTCTTTAAAAGAAAGAGATGAAATAGATATACTATAAAGAGCTAAATTGACTGCTACCTGATCAATTTTCTTGGGGTTTTCTTCCGCCTTTAAACCAAAGATACAATTTAAGGGCAAAACATTTATAGTATTTTAGAAAGAAACTGAGAAGAGAATAGTTCAGATTGCAGCATTGATGCTACCTAAAGAATTGGCAACCGGTGGCATCCTTCGTGCACTTACAGCGATATCAGACACATTTTTACTATTATAAATAATGAAATTATAAATCGCAGCTAAAGTGATGATATTATTTATTAACAATTGTAATAGATTAGACTATTACTGTATGATAGAGCAAAAACTACGTATTATAACATTGAGCTAGAATATAAGCTGTAATTCATTTTAAACATTGTCAAGTTCCTTTTTTGACTTCATCCGTGAAATAATAAAAATATTGAAGCATTCCAAACATCGTTTGCACTACTGATAAAAATCTAAAGTGATATTTCAGCTAACGTTATTATAATCATCCAGAACAAATAGAAAATCATACAGTTTTAGCTGTCGTACATATTTAAAAAACAAATAAGTAAAAATAAAATTTATTTTAAGAATTTCTTATAAAATTTTGTTTTGCTTTTACCTAAACAATAAGCTTTTTTTATTTTATTTATTTATTTTTTTAACCTTTAAAAGTTTGAACTTTCAATTTTATAACGTTAAAATGTAGAAAGCCTCACTAATCACAAAAATGTTCTATTTTGTGTTATTTTGAAATTCTGAAAGATAGCCAATCACACTTAAAGATGGAAACAAATGTGCAACGCCTCTTTTACAGGAATGGCATTGTAAGGTATTGTTAACAAAACTCCTTCCATATATCTACTTGCACATTTTTACGAGTATTTAGGGGATACTTTTGTTTTAAAGTGGTGCCACTTGACAAATCATACCGTCAATCACGATACCTTGTCATGTGTCAAACTGCATTTATTTATCCTTTCACTGCTCGTACGCATTTATTTATCCTTTCACTGCTCGTAATTTCGATACGTCAAACTTTTAACAATTTTTCTCAAATTTTAAGACTTGAATTGGATCAGAATGCCAACTGGTGCCTCTTTAACAGAAAAGTATCAATTACAAAAGCTGATTAACTAACATTAAAAGCCATAAACAAACTAGTCATGCGTTTTTTAAGGGATAAAAGGTCGAAAAAAGGTTAACGAAAAACTGTGTATACATTTATTAAAAAGTTTTTCCTCGATAAATGTCTCTAGCTTGAGACTAGACGACCCAACTTTCAAATTATTTCGAGTTGTGATACCGCTCTGCTCGATAGTGGCAACTGTCCAGTCCATGGGAACAAGTAAGCAATATTATTATAAATTTAAAATTAGTACAAGCACTTTTAATGCAGTTGCCAAATGTTGAATGCTACAATGTAAAATGTTTCAAGGTAAAAGTTTAATATTGTTTCACGTTCTTCTCAGATTATTTTTCCTAACTTTTGGCATGCTTTGATAAACAAAACTGTCAATGTAAAGTTATGAAATTTTATGTTATAGTCTGTACCAACAATATGAATGTGTTATTCAGTCCGCTTCGCTATTATTTCACTGACTAAAATTCAAAAATCAATCATATGTCTAGACGTCGTTTGCAAAATACTAACAACAAAGCTTCAAGAAGAAAAATTCTTGATTTTAGGAACCCTCGTTTTGTTTGTTTTCCCTCGATTTTGAGGAAAACTTGCCTGGAGACTAGAGCTAACAATTTTGAGGTGGACTGTACTGCCGTACTAAACTCAAAAGTCGTATCGGCAGCCGAGATCAAAAGGAGAAATTGCCATTTAAAGTTTTCACCTTCATGTATTTGGTTCAGATGTAACTTTTTCAGAATTTGTTTTAAAATATTTCCCATTCACAAATGATCTTAAAACATTATATTATGAAATATGTAACAAAGAACCACCTAGTGACCATAACACAATTTCGATAAAAAGCGCAGGTACAACTTTCGTGCTTAGCACGGCAGTATACATATTTTTATTTGTTTTGGGGCATGATTATGCATAGAGAAGTTTAGTTTTAATGAAAAATATCGTGCTTTTTCCATAGTTCGAAATTATGCGACATTGAAATTTCTTTGTATAATTTTGTTTCATATATATATATATATATATATATATATATATATATATATATATATATATATATATATATATATATATATATATATATATATAGGGAAAAGAAACTATATTCAATGTACATATGAAAATTTACTATGGTAAAGCAAATCTTTTGAGATGCAAAACGTTACACTGATTTATTATGAAAAAAATCATAATGTAGGATCAAAAGTCAAATTTGATTTTTAGTTGAAAGAACACCCCCTCATTTTCAACGCAAAATATGAGTTTTCGCAGTTGAAAGTATCGCAGTTCCCCTATTTTTAGTATGCTATTAAATTTAATTTAAAAAAAAAACTGTTTAGGTCATTAATAAATTTGTTACGCGACTGGTGAATAAAAAACAAAATAGTAAACCGATATCAATAAGGCCGATAAGCTGCAAAATCGCTTTTTTTTTTTTTTTTTGTTGAGAAAAACATCCAGACGTTTTCTAACAAGTTTTGGTGAAATCGATCACTTGGAAATGAAGCCCAAGGAAAAATGATCATTCTGGTAAGGAATATTTGCGCGAGAACATCAATCGCCCTCTCACGAGTCAACAAAATATTTGATTATGCATGACATGCTCATTTAACTTTTAAAAGTAAATAGCAAAACTTATGTGCATCTTTCCGAGGACTATGTGTACACTTGAAATCTAATCCAAACCAAGTACAAAGTTGGAATGAAACTGCATACACCTGTTTTAGAATTGCTCAGGAAAATGTAGCAGAGCAACAAAAGCAGTTTTCTCAGCAATTTGTTGCTTTTTGGCGTTTTGGAGTTAAAGTGAAGATTGCTTATATTCAAACATAACACATAAAGTTCTAAAAACACTATATGAATTATGTTTGACAGAGTCTACTTTTTTAACCGAACCTTATTACTTCACTGTTTTGTTAAATACTAGCGGTACCCGCACGGCTTTGCCCGTACTAGAAAATTTAAAGGTTATTTTTTTTCGCCTGTATATTTGCAAATAATAGATGATGATCGTCCATGTTATGGTAATTTGCTCGTTCATGTTATGGTAAATTACTCGTCCATGTTATGATAAAATGTTCTTAAAATTGGAATAGAAAAAGAGCAAAATCGAATTTTCAAAAATTGTTTCGAGGTGCTCACTCCTATGCTACGATTATTTCATGAAAATCGGCCCAACGGTCTAGGCGCTATGCGCGTAACAGAGATCCAGACATACAGACTTTCAGCTTTATTTTCAGTATTTACATACAGATTGAATCCGCATGATATGGAAATCGAGGAATACAGTTTCGAAGGAAAACAAACTTCTCTTTTAACCAAAGTTTGTATAATTAGCTTCACACCGTGCAGATGTAACTTTTGGTTCAATAAATTCGATTTTTGTTGTTCTGGTGTAGAATGGAATTAGTAAAAAAATAATAATATGTAACACGCAGATGTTCCTTTCAAGAAGTTGAGTCTGAAGGATCACTTCATACCGTAACGCAGTCGCACGGAACAGTAAATTTGATTTGAATGAATTTTATGTAGGATGGAATTTTAAAACATTATTTCGACATAACGTGGAAGGTAAGTTCTTGACCTTGATTAATTTATTGTAAAGAATCGCTTCATAAGTTCCGATGCAACATAGAATTGAAGATTTGATTTTAATGATTTTGATGCACGATGGTATTCTAAAAATTTTCCTTCAATATAAGAAATAGCGTATCGATTGTGACCTTGATTAAAGTAAAAAACCATTTTTGACGTACCGATGTTACATGAAATTTCGTAAATTCGATTTTAATAGTTTTTACATCAAATGGAATTTCTGAAACAAAGTATCAATGTATCCCAGAACGTATTCTTTTGACCATGATTATTATAGTGAATCGCTTCTCACAATTTCAACACAGAATGCAATTTTGGGGATTCTGTTCCGTTTAATGCCCATCCTGTTATTCTCTACATAAATCTTTCAATTTTTATTTTCACTAAGGAAACTAAATGTGTATATATATATATATATATTCCTGTGAGAAGATTAAAATAAATAAAGGTTAAGTAAATAAAGGTTATTTTTTTGAACCATGCTCCAATACAAAACTAAGACCCTGATCAGTATAAAGTCATATTTTATGGGCGCTTTACGCGTTTTTTTTTTTTTTTCGAAAGTAAAATAGCTTTTGGTTTAAGAAAATAAGTAAAATATTGAATTTTGCACGAACTCATGTGGTGGGGATAGTTTCTTTCAAATCAGTTTGTGATTGGGTCAGTTTTCCATTTTTTCCCCACTTCGTTTTCGGTGTAAAACCGAGCATCGGACTCACTCCAAATGTAACCCAAATGTCCCAAAAAAGTTTGAGTTGAAAAATAATTTAAAAAAAATCTTGAAAGTATTGCTAGTTGCATACGAGTAGCATCCTACGTCTCCAGTAAAGAAACTTCCCGTATTATTTACAATTTTTCAAGTTACATTCACAGAGATATATAATGAAGATCAAAAAGGAAATTAAGTAGGGGGTGGGGGACTTTCAATATAGTATCACTATATTTATGTTTCTGGGGTTGCACCGAGCCCCATTGTTTATCATTATAGCTATGAATGAATGGTGTCAGAAACCTTTTTAAGTGTTTTTTATTTTTGTGCAGTTATCAAAATAATACTTTTGAGTTATTTCAGTTTGTTGTTATATCGTTCAACCTTCTATCCATACAAGTTATATTGATTTTTACTAATGGTATTTCAGCCGAGCTGGTGGTAAATTTGCTGTAGCTTAAGAAACACTTTCTATAAAGAGACACATAAGAAACACTCTTTATTAAAATGTATATTTTTGAGAAAGTTTTTTGGACAAACACCAAGTTATTTCTTTAGTCGAATATAAATGTGATAGTATTTCTGGAACGTGAAACCTTAAATAACATATATTTTTGAGAACTGATTCTGACCACCATTAAGTGATTTCTCATACTGATCCCATTTCAAACAATTGTGAATGTGACATACTTAATGAAACGCATCAGCTCATATCAAATATATTTTTGAGATTTCGCAAGACCGACTTATTCACAAGACCGACTTATCCGCAAGACCAGCACAAAGTTTTCTGCAAATTTTAAATCAATATATATATCGTTAAACAGATATTAGTTAACAAAACGCTACGGTTAGAACGAAATTGCTTTTAAGTTAAACTTTTGGCCACAACCGTTTGAAACCTACAAACTGTGAATGCGATGTGAAAACTTACTAGCCTACATGAAATAGATTTTTCTTTTCGAATAGTTCTGATCGTCAGTATTTTATAATAACGTGACACTGTTCCTTAATCATGTTGTTGTATTATAAAAACGAAAACAATGTATTTGTTTACAAAGACGGAAAGGAATAAATGTTTTGATTTCCAAGTTATTTACTCTGATGTCAGTTGCCAGAGTCAAGAAAGTGTCAGAGCACTTTCCCTTTTTCGTTTATCGGAGATAAAACAAAGACGAAAGTCCAAAACATGCCCCGCAGTAAAACAACAAACCTTATCGTAGAATGTATTCATTAGTTTTATAATGTGGAGGTAAGCAAATAAAAAACAAACTGGAAAACATTGCTAAAAATATGAAATTCAGCCTTATCTGTGTACAAACGTATAGTCTAAATATATCTCGATGTTTTTATGAAACAATTTTATAAAAGATAAATGTAAAAAAAAAGCTGTTAATATTAATGTAGTTATAGTGAACATTTGTTGTTGCTCAATCGATCTTGTCTTTGTAGTTTCGTCTAGATTTTGACATTTACACGTTAAATTTACAAGCAATGATGTTAAAGGAGATTCAAAATTGTCAAAAAGCATAAATTTCAGATTACTGCAGGCATGTATTCCGACGTTAAAGGTACGCCTTTTTTCAATGCAAAAGAAATGAGCTCCTGGATGAAAAGACATCAGACAAAAGCCTTTTTGTCGGATGTTTTTTCATTCATAAGCTCATTTCTTTTGCATTGAAAAAGGCGTTCCGTGTAACGCCGAAACACGTGTCTGTAGTAATCTGAAATTTGTGCTTTTTGACGTTGCTATTTCTTATTTTACTTTTTAGCACAAGGTATTTATTTATCTTTTTTAACAGAGGTGTTCGACCTCTCGGTGTCAACCGAATTTCGTATAAGTGGTCCTTTGAGTTTATTTTTCTTGAGTTACAACATGATATAGATATATATATATATATATATATATATATACTTAATCTAAGCAATTACTGCACGCCTTATTTCATAATTACAGATATAAAACTCACAAATAGTCCATAATTTAAAATATTTTTAGTAGAAAAAAATAAAAGCGCAACATTCAAGCAGAAAAAATATTTATAACCATTTTAGGAAGTGAGAAAAATTGGGGTTATATCAAGTCATTCAAATTTGTCTCAACAAAAAAAGTTCTGCTAAAAAAAGGTTTGTTAAAAATAAGGATTAAGGGATTTTTCAGACTTTATATCACAATTTATTTTCCGTGCAATCAAAGTTCGATACATCCTAGCATAAACTAATGGAAATGATACGATATTTTAAGTCTTTAAAGCTATTTGACGCTTCTAATATTGTGGATAGTGGAGCGAAGTTTGGAAAAATTTAATCAGATTTCCGATTGCTTAAAAGAGAATCAAGTTTTTGGATAGATCGAGGAAACCTTTAAATATTTGGATATATTGGGGGAAATTGTACATGGTCTTGGAAAGTTTGAGTCAAGTTTTGGATGTGTTAGAGAAGAAAATTAGATTTTAGATGTTTTGGATGGAGAAATTGGTCCAAGTTCTGGATATCAGGATGATTGAATGAAAGCTTTAAGATAACTGATAATACTGATGTGTCTGAAGATAAGGTATTAAAAAGAACTTTAATGGACTGATAAGATGCTTGAAAGTTTGGGCAATTCCTCCCGGCTCTAAAGAAGGCCCTTGAAAAAAATATTTGCCACGTAACTGAAATTCATTTTACTATTTGATTTCGGTTTCTTCATTGACATTGCAGTGGTCATAAATATTTTATATTCATGAATAAATGAGCAGTCTTTTGATAGACGAATGTTAATCATTTGTATATTGCATGTATTCTTCTGCTTGTTAATAAAAATATCTGATTTGGTTATTTTTAACTCTCTATATAGTGCATTTTGTTTCTGAAAAGATTGGTAAAATATGATTGAGTTTTCTAAGACAGAAAATGCAGATGTAGGTGCGATGTAAGTTTCTTTTTTTGTGAAGTTTTAGATGTGTGTTTGCGACGGAAGGGGTAAAAGTTAAGAAAAATACGATACAAAGTGTAAATGCATATCACTTTTTTCATGAAAACGTTCTAATAAATATTATATTCAAAATCTTATCAGATAACTTTTTCTAAACAAGTTACAAAAACGCTTCGCAAAAATCAATTTTTGGGTAGCTATTTACTTTTATGATATTTATCGTAATAGAAATGAGTTTATTACCTTTTCCAAACCAAACAACCTCTTTATAACAAAGAATTTCTAACAAACATAGCTAACCATTAAAAAGCACCCCGAATATGCTATACCTGCAGAAAAATCCCGCATAGTGGCGTCATTTCGTTAAATAAATTCGTTATAATCTAGTCCATTTATGTTTACTGAATCTCAAACGGACGCTAAAAATAAAATAATGAGACATACAAGATCCTCCGTGTACGACACGGGCATGTGCAAATACACAGGTAGCTTTCGCCCGTGTTAGGTACAAGCAAACGCGTTAAGTGGTTGAAGTTTACCAATTTCGCTTTGCAATTTACACTCCATTTTAGGTGTCATCTAAATAAATAATACCTATACTAATGAACTAAACCAAAAAGGTTGTTTTTCACTTCCTCATTATTACTGCACCTTGTAAGATTATGACGATGTAAGAGATGTGTCGTTCATTGTAAAAATATTGTACGAGTATCTCCAAATTTTTAAAATTCGTATTTGTTCGCTAAATGGTATCACGTTTAGTTACACATAACTTTTAGTGTGAAAGTGCAGCAACACACTTTTACAAAGGAAAATATCTAATGACAAATAGTAGCTGAATAACTGTTATTTTTTCCCTTACGGGAAAATTTGTAAAGGGCTTTATATAATAAGACCCAGTAAAAGCATTTACAAAAAGACAATTCACTTTTACAATGATCCATCTTACAAATAACGAATAATCAAACTGCTTTAAACTACACCATACTGCTTGTGAATTCTGATCGATAAACTTGGAAATCAACTTAAAATACATATTGAAACAAGGAACATCGATAGAAAATTGGGATTTTTATGCTCAAACTTTATTTAACATTAATTTTTGGGGATTTTTGCCCCTATTCTCGGTGTATCCCTAAGCTTCTTTGCTATTTAACCACTTCCCCCTATGTATTAAAATTAGTCGCTTTGTGTTTTATTAAATGTTCTTTCATTTATTTATTGTGATATTTTTTGGAAACGTTATCTTCATTAGAAAGGTATCGATTTCAACAAACACTATGTGCCTTTTATAAATTCTACAATTAAAAGAATAATAGTAAAAAAATTATATCAACACACATTTTTTTCCAGTTTCAGATACAATGTTTTTTACTGTACTTTACACATGGAAAAAAGGGAAACATAAGTTGATTACAATGCATTGCCTGCAGAAAAAATACCTTCAACCTATTTTCGCTAATTCATCCATCAAAATAACACCATTACTTAAAAACTAGAAAACCGCCCATCAAGGGATGACGGGTTATAATTGCTTCTATATTTGAACGAAGCAATTGCCTGTTTGATATTTCGACAGTTGAAATTTTAACTCTAACTCCAATGGATCAACCCTCAACTCCAGTAGATAGCGTTAAATGTTGACCACTTCTCTGTTTCTTCATCTGTTGTCTTATCAGTAAAACAGTTAAGTTACCGGATGCAGTTCAGTCTTGTAAAAAAAAAAGCATTTCCCTATACGTCAAACATTGCCAAAAAAATATTATCAAATTATCATAACGTGGCGCGAATTTCACTGTTGATGACGTCAGGAGCGTTACTCGAACATTAGCTATTATGTATATGAAAATGCTCAAAGGTCAAGAACCTTGCAAAATATGGAAGAATTTATCATTTTATTCGTCACATCACAATTACTGCATGCACACTTTAATTTGTTTTATTTCAACTATATATGAATAACAGCGTAAGAACCCGCAATGTTTTTCGAGTTAGTGAAAAATTGTATTCTAAAATTCAATATAAACGTATATGATAATTGTACAAAGTAGCATTAATATTGCATTTATGAACTAATAAAAGTAACGTGTGAACAATTTCGTTCAAACAATAGATCATACTGCCACTCGGAGAAATACAGTAAGGAACATTTTACATCTTTTATTGTTCCGTTTTGCACCTACTGACCAATTTGTGCAATTGCAGAACGATTTTGCACAGTCAACGCAACTGCCAGCTTAAAACCTTAGACTTTACTTTTTTTTTTAATGGAAAAATATGAAACTAAGGAAGGGCAGCATTTAAATTTTTAAATTACAAAAAGTTTATCCTACCCAATCATTATTTTCCCTAAAGCTCGGCATAAAATTGACATTAAAATTTTATTAGACTTATGCAAGAAAACGTGTTAGCATTTTCCTCTGCTACTTAGAGACAAACAACGTCTGTCCAGCGTATGCAGTCCAATCAATGGTAATCATTTCAGTTTACGAAAATAGTATTTAAACAATAATTATATCTACACTTTTTTCAATTAAAGGAAATAGAAAAATGAATATGTTTGTTAATATTTCGTTTCCAAAAAATGGGTCATATAATTTTCAATACACTAAGAAATAACTAATAATTCTGAATTTTCAAAACGGTATTGGATATAAAGCATGCTAATACTCTTATTTAAAAAAGAAAGAACAGAGCTTTTTCAGACTCATTGTAAAATACAAGTAAATATTTTCCTTTTGAAGTACCATTTGTGTCAATATTTGAATAGTGGTTTTAAAACTGCGGATTCCAGTGTATCAGCTTTTGTTAGGTGGTAATATTTGTTGACTTTATTTTTTGGAGAAAATGGATTGTATTGTCAACATAATTTGAAACTAAATTGATTTTCACGCTCTTTCTAACTAGTTTTCCATCTATTCAGATACATACAAGGTGTTTTAGCTAATCGCCTCAGATCTTCGAAGGGGGGGGGGGGATGAACCCAGGCGACTCGGAAGCTTCGAATGCTATATTTGACCCATGTCACTTTTGTTCATGCAGATTTATCATCGAAACGAATACAGTCGAATCTCGTTATCGGGTAGAACTCCAGATGTCACGTCACTTATTGTGTACAATTTTGAGTGACTCCAGTTTCACGACAGTGTTTCATTGTGAAACACAGGCTACCATGCCATTTTGGACTGCTTAGACAGGATTGGAATTTTTCCTTACAATTGAAATGTTTTCAGTAAAATAATGAAAGATCTGGAAAAATTCATTGTAGGAATTCCTGAAAAACGATAAGAGACCTGCGTTATTATAGCCCATGCATGCCACCAGAAGAATGGCGGGGCGGGTACGTAAGTTTTCTGAAAGTGATAGATTTTAGCGTTTGATATGAGGGACAATAGGAAGGAATACGAAGTAAATGGGTTTTAAAACTGTACTACGGAAGTAGCAAGACAAGAGAAAAAACCATGCTGTAGCATTGAGCTGTAGTTGATCATTGCAAGTTTCTCCCATGGGAGAAAGAGAACATTGTGCCCCTTTCTAGGTTGACATGATATACACAAAGCCTTTTAAGTGTCTAAGAATTAAGACAGCATTCTTCTATGTTCAAAAGGTAGGGATTAGCTAGCTGAATCTCTTTTCACTTAAAAATAAACTTCGTAGAAAGTACGACTGTTTAAATCATAGTTCAAATGGTAAGCAAAATCTGTTTGGGAAGTTTTGGAGAGAAATATAAAAATAAGTAAATGCAGTTATTTTTCCTATGCTTTTAGCCTTGTGCATCAACAATCCAAAATTACGTTAGTTGAACCTAAATAATAACGACAAACTATTTACTATTAGAATATTGCTTAACTATGTATTTTGAAATTATTCCGGTTAAAAGGTCGCTCCGGCTAAAATGATACATTGTATTAGACCGCCTCAAAGGTCAAGGGTGCCCACAGGTGGGATTATCACAAGTTGTGCCGTCTAAATGGGGGGGGGGGGGTAATTTTGTTTATTCATTTAGTTAAATTTATTTATTTATTTATTTTTTGCTTTTAATTTATTTTTTTTTATTTTATTCATATTTTATTTCATTTATTTATTCAGTTTGCGTGTATATGTCATTGGCATAGCACAGAACTTTTCTAATAAAACAATAATAATTAAAAATAAATGAATGAATAAATAAATAAAAATTGATAGAAAAAATAAATTAAAAAAAAGAGAACTAAAAAATAAAAAAGGGAAAGAGGGTTGAGAAAAATTGGGAGGGGAGGGAATTTGCGGCATTGAACTTGGGGGGGGGGGGTTGGGAACCCCTGCCATTTATGACGTGATTACGAGGGTCGACTATATTAACTGATATATCCTCTTTTTAATTACGATGTTCCTGTATACATCACAGTGTGAAGAAAGATTTTTCAACCCTGCATTGCTGTATGATTCCTAGTCATCGAGTTTCGCACCACCCCTCCCTGAAGTTCTAAAACGATGAACTGTAACATCCTGCTTAATAACAAAGGTCGCACATTAAGCAAGTATTATTAAGGAAACATCTACAGTAAATTTTATTTTTGCTGATAAAAAAAACCTAAATATCTCCTTGAAATACTGTGTTACCTAAATTCAGAACTGTAAAAAAAATTCCATTGTCTCAAACTACTGCTAAAACAGCATTATTTTATCACAAACTACTTTTTAAAGGAGAGCTTAAGTTTTTTGTTTCGGAGGGGGGGGGGGGAGAAGCTCAGTAATCAACAAATATCTTCGGATTAATAATTGCATATCTTAACAAGTAAACTAAAATATAAATTAGAAGCGGGGGGGGGGGGGATCTTAATCCACTTTCTTAATAACTCCGTTGTAAATTTAATACTTTGCTCTTGTGAGAAGTAATTACTTCTCCGCAGCACAATTTCTTGTAAAACTAAGTAGAGAAAAATTTTGAGATTTTTGAGGCACAGGCACATGGTTTACAATTTAAGGCATGCATAAGAAATTTTTTAAATGAAAACAAAAAAAAATAGAAAAAAGTGAAAATAAATACGCATCAACGCTACATTCCACCCCCCTCTCAATCTTCAGTAAATATAACAATTACGGATAGTCTCTATACATTTTAATCGGAGGGCAATATTAGAACCACTTTCTTCTATTTATTACTGCACTTATTTTTTGAAAATATAGTAATTTGCTTTTAAAGCAAACATATTTCTAGAAACAAACCAACGCATGTCAATATTGCATTTAAAATGTAAACAAGGACTCGCCGTTTGATTATTGCGCTTGCATATTCTGTATTTGCGGGATTTGTCTCCATCTTATTATAATATGAAGCTTCATGATACAAAATATGGAAATGAGCTTCTTTATTATCATGGTTATATTTACAATAACATGTCTACCAGTGGGTGAATAAATTGACAGATGATCCCTTTTTCCAAGCGTAAATTATCGGTTGATTCTCCTTTATCTTATCTTAGCGGAGATAGTGCATTAAGCAACAGCGTATAAGATGTACAATATAGGTTTTAGTATTTCTTACCCCGGATATCAGAAATACGAGGCGGTTTCGCTCTTTGAAATAGCTTTCTCTCAGTTACTTATTTTCTCAATCTTTTACATTACTTATAAGTTGCTAGTTTTGTTTTAACCATTCAAAATGACCGTGGGTCTGTCATTATTACCCAGAAATTCTCTCGCAGTCATTATACAAAAATATCGGAGCATGAAAATGTGAGACATTTTCTTGAAAGCTGGCTAAAAGTGGATAGGATGAAGCTTTTTGATTTCAATCTAAATAACGAGAAATTGATTGACCGAAGTAGGAATCTGACTTATAAGAATGTGGTTAACGCAGCGAGAGGAAAAACGCAAACTAGTTGTCTGTGTGGGAAAATGACTTGACGTTGTACTTCTATTTGGGTAGGCCCATAGAAGCAGCATCGACGAACTTTTCAGTTTCAATACCACAGTAATTAGACTTTAAAGAAAAAATATAAAGCTGAAAATTTACGAAGAGTATATTGCTTAACTTCGTTATCAATTCATTAGCTATTCATATTTTTCTTTTGCTTTAAAAAGAAATGAGAAATTTAATCTATTTATTCCTCAGGAGAATCCTTGTGATCTAAAGTTTGTATGATAACACAGACAGATTTTATGGAAATTGCGAAGTGTTTCTTAATAAAATGCCACGTATTTTAAGTTTGCAGTATGTCTAAATAGATCATTGCATCCCCCATTTATGTTTTATAATTTTCATTGTCTTCTTATAGTACTCAGAATTATTTTTAAAGAATTTTAACGACTTAATGCTAGGAAATAAAACATTATTTGAAATAATAAACCTTGAAAATTCTGAAGAAATATGTATTTGTATGTATCTAATTAAGCATGACAAAACAAATAGTTCATTATTGAAATCTGATATAAGTTGCCTGTGAGGAAAAGTTAAGTTGCTCGACCTACATCTCGTAACAGTTACTTCGGAATTAAGCATTTCTAACATTTAAATCACACTCAAATTCAAAAGAAATATTATGACTACCTTGACATCCAGTAACATAAACTTAATAAAGGCAAATTTCACCAAGTTTCGAAGTTTTTCAAGTTTTGTTTATGAAATATTTGCAGCTATGTGTAATTCTGAACGAAACTTTAAATTAAAAGCGTTGAAGCGAGATTTTACAAATACATCATGATGATGTGATTTTATCTTTTAAGCTCAGAAGAATCAGAAGTAAACATTTAGGAGAAGATCGAGGGGTGTGTCATAAAACCGCATGAGTTCAAGCGATAAAACCCCTCGTAAAGCTCAGTCATTCATTAACGTTTCATAAAACTCTTACTATGATATAATTTTTAAAAAAAAATCTGATTTTTAAAGAAAATAATTCTCTTCAAATGATACTTGTTTACATCCGTGTGAAAATTTTGAGCTAATAGGAAAGTTATTGCATTAATTTTTATCATGAATTCCGAGGACTGCAGTGCAAATAATTTTCTTGCGCTAACTACACTGATAAAAATTGCTTCTATAAACTACATAAACTATTGTTTAATTATAATCTGAAAAGAACAAACCTTTCTGAAATCAAGACTTATGTTAAAATTATCCTTAGCGTAACTAAACAAACCATAACTGGAGAAATAATCTGTATTATAAAAGCTGGTTTTCCATTTTAATAAACTAACATCAATTTAGCTCCTAAGTGTGGTTCTGCCTTCCTTAGAAAAGTTTACTGTAAAGTAATGTAAACACTAATATTGAGCCAGGAATGAGAGGGGGGTTTAACATTTTCCTGTTGCGTATAAATAGCTTCATTTATGAATCTTTTTTAAAAATTTTATTTTTCTCGTAAGTGTCTGCTTAGGCGTCTACGAGATTTTTTCCCGTAAGTTTGTTGCAATGCGCTGTTTACTTGGTCTCTCTTGATACGAAGAGAAGAGCATTTTTATTTGATTTGATAATGGGAAAATTGATTTTTTCTCTGTGTCCCACTGTGCGTGGGGGTTGCATCAGTTATAGTGCAATTGCTATTGGTGAACCAATGATTCGTATACGGTAAATTCTCAATTATCCGTGGAATAGGGTAGCATGGTAACCACAGATAATCTGCAAAATAGGTTAAACGAACTGATGTGTGCATCACATGACTTCCTTTTAATCCAATTTAATGTAATTTCCCCATTATTGGCAATTTTAATGTGATTCAATTGTTTACTCTCTAAATATCACCAACAGTGACCAAATTGAAACCAAATTAAAAAAAATAAAAATCGCCAAATTTGTTGCCAAGTAGGCGACAAAACTTGGCGAGCAAAAGACTGGCGATATATCACCAAGTGTCCGACAAATTATAACACCACTTCAGTTTATACCGAAATTAACAATGATTTCCCCCCAAAAAGGGGCAAAAGACCCCCTTAGGAACATCCGAATGCAACCAAAAGGGAAGGTGCACAACTAGGCCCCACTAAGAGTCTGCGTACCAAATTTCAACTTTCTAGGACATACCGTTTTTGAGTTATGCCGGATACATACACACATACGTACATACAGACGTCACGAGAAAATTCGTTGTAATTAATTCGAGGGTCGTCAAAATGGATATTTAGGGTGTCTGTAGGTTCCTAGGGGTTATTGCATAGTGACTAACGTAACATTCGCAACTGATTTTCAAACTCTTTTTACTTACACCGGGAGTAAAATTAAATGTGTTTTGGTTTAATATGCAGATTTAAAATATACAAGGTGACAGTTTTTCATTTCTACCAAGAATTTGAAGCAAAATAAGCGCTGGCAGGTGTTTTTTCACCAAAAAAAGGCATCGTGACTAACGTAACATTTTTGCAACCCTGAGAAACAATGCTTATGTTACGAGGCAAATTTTTCTGAAACTTTTGCAGGCATTTAAAATTGGCCGATATATTTGTAAGAAGTAAACAATCTATTTTTAAAAATGTAGTACAGATTTATTACAGATGAATCTTTTTTGGCCCTTAATGGCACTTTTACGAAAAACTGTGTGTGACTAACGTAACGTGACTAACGTAACCATCGAATAACAAGCAATAATGCATATAAAAAACTTTTTGTAATTAATCTCTTGCTCTTTATATTACTTTTACACTTTTTAGGAACCTTCTTTGTGTTGCATTATGGATCTTTCTTTACTTTTTTTCTATATTAGTGTAAGAAATTGAATAGAAGGATTCAGATCAATTAACTCAATTTAAATGTGCAAAAATAAATAAATAAATAAATTAAAATAAATTAAAAAAACTGCTTTTACAAACTGAATAACATCATTTTGGGCTAATAAAATCCTAACTATCTCTCTTTTAAAAAATTAGCTTTATGCAAGTTGATAGTTTCACCGAATTCTAGTATTCTGCCGATAGTTATCGTCATAAACTCCGTAGTACTTTTCAATGGCATATTATTATTTAAGATTTACTGATTCATCGAACGAATAGTGTTGTGCATCCTTTTGAATTAAAATGCAATATTGAAAAAAAAATATTCGAAAGTTTTTGCAGAATGCATTTTAATTCCAGATATCACCGCAAATGTTTGAATTTCAAAATGATCATTCTTGCATTTTCTGAAATATATGGCAGCAGCGCTTATTGTCACTGTATCATGTAATATCTTCAAATGTTTTCCAACGAGCAGCCATTACTTCATTTTAATAATAGGTGGAGATGTATTTTTTAAAAAATAGAGATGTTCTACTTTGTTAAGACTGTATTTCTATTACCTTAATTCTTAAGTTTGGATTCTTGTGTTGAATGCACATTCAGCAGAGTACTCATTTTGCTTTACTCACCTTTTTTTTTTTTTTCAATAATTCTTTAAATTGGAAGTATCTTTTTAAACACCTTTAAAAAAGTATTTTTCTAAGTAAACAGAAGGTCTGCAATGTAATATTACTGGTATTTTTCACCCGTTATATTTTTAATCAATGCAGAATGCCTACATATTCAAAATTGTTCATGAAAACGTACATTAAATTAAATAAATTTTAAGTATTAGCAGTCATTTTCAAAATGCTACGTTAGTCACATGCAAACTGTTACGCTAGTCACAGCTCAAATGTTACGTTAGTCACACCAATTATTTTATATCTAATGATACTAAAATAAATATTTTGCACTTTTTAAGTAGATATGACACAGATGTAAGAAAATAAAAAGTGATGTTTGGTTCAATCATCTGGTTTAGTTTTTAAACAGAAAATAGTTCATTTTCGTGACTAACGTAAATATTTTCAGTGAAATAACCAAACTAATTAAAATACTTATCTTATAATGTATGCAAAAAAGAACAGTCAATTTTATTCATCCAACATCTAATCATTTAGAATAAACATTAAACTTTTAAAAATTTGCAAAAATTTTTGCATTACAGAAGGAAACGTAGACGCATGTTTTTTGCACATGCTAAGCCTTTTCTACAACCTCGCACGTTTAGAGCCAGAAGAAAAACACCGAATGAAATTTTTGCAAACTGTTACTGGATTTATGTACTAGAAAGTATGCTGAATGAAATAATAGGTCAAAATTAAAACTTTGTGGAAAAAAAATTCTGAGGTTGAGGTTGACATTTCTATGGAATGACCCCTAGGCATATATCCACGTGTGGTCGGGTCGAAAAAAAAACTCAACATTCATTCGGGGGTGAGAAAAATGGAAATAGGGAAGTTTTCGATTTTTCAATTTTATTTTTATATGATAGAGTAACATGTATGAACATCATGGGTGAAAAATTTTTTGCGATACGATAAGTAGTTTTTTTAAATTAATTTTTAAAGTTCAAGCTCTTGTGACGTCAAATGGCATAGGAAGTGACGTCATCCCCTCTTACGATAGGGGAGAAGCGAAAGTCACGCATTCGACTTCGAAGACGAAAATATTCGAATATCTCATTGGTGTTACTTGAGGAAGATTATTTAGATTGTGCTTTAACGAATCCGGCCTCCATAGTGTGTTCAAAAGGATTATTGAATTTCTAAAAAATAAAAATATCACCGCGCTCAAAATGTTCCTAGCGAAAACAAGGGATCTTCGGCGGAAGACTGCCCATTCGCGCCCTGTGACGTAGGCTCGTGACGTTTCACAAGCGCGCACTTTTGCGCGTGGATTTTTAAAAATTCATTAAAAATCAACCATGGTGTTTTAAAATTCGGCGATGGTGAATTTTTTAGTTTTGAGGGTCAATTAACAATATCCAATAGCCAAAATATGAACTTTTAATAGGTTGCAACTTCCCTATTAAGGCCGATTTTTGAGTGAAAATTTTTTCGCGAATACAACACTTCCTTTTTTGTAAAAGGAAGTAAAAAAGGGTACTAGTATATATTCAATATCTTAAAAAATCAATAAAATTCGCATACGTTTAAACTATAGTTAAAAATGGCAACAGTATATGTAAAAAGCTAAAAAAGGATCGCCCATTGTTGCAAACGGAGTATATACACAATCGAGCAAATCGTGCTAACAGACCAAGCTAGGTTACACCAAAAACATATTGAGGAGAGGTATTTTTTCGAACAAAACTGGTCTGGTCACTCGTTTACGCGAGTAAGTGTAGTAGATCTAAAAATCAGTTGTGTGGATCTAAAGCAGTTAGTATAGTGTAGATCTAGAATCAGTTTTCAATTAGTCTGGTTTCGGTGACCTTGGAAGGTTTGGTGACATTTAAAGGAAGCAAGAAAAAAGAAATAGGAATGTCTAAATATAGATTTGGTACTTAATAAGTCAAAATGGGTGCATTTATCTGCATTCTTTTAACCGTCGCAGATTTTTTTGGAGGTTTTCTGCATTGAAAGTTTCACAGAACTTAATACCGATTCGTAGACTTCTAATAATTTAAATACATGCTTAACTATAGAGTATAAACACAAGATTTATCTATAATATTTTGGTTAAAAACTAGAAACTTTCGAGAGATCTTTTTGACACTGTTAAAAATAAAATGAATGAATATACAAAATTTAAATGTAATTTTAGCTCGTGCTTCAGTTTATTATGAATTTTTATGCAATTTGAAAATTTTTCGGAAAATTTAGCCGCTTTATGAAACGAAATTGATTTCTATAAGAAACGAAACCCTAATGCAGGTTTTCAGGAAAAAAATAAACGAGGGGAAGAATATAGAATTTTTATGGATAGCGTTTTTTTTTCCTTTTTACTTCCTTTTACAAAACAGGAAGTATTGTATTCGCGAAAAAATTTTCACTCAAAAATCGGCCTCAATTTCCATTTTTCTTACCCCCGAATGAATGTTGTTTTTTTCGACCCGAAAACACGTGGATATGTGCCTAGGAACCTACAGACACTCGAAATATCCATTTTGACAACCCCCGAGATAATTACAACGAATTTTCTCGTGACGTCTGTATGTACGTATGTATGTGCGTATGTGTGTATGTATCTCGCATAACTCTAAAACGGTATGTCGTAGAAAGTTGAAATTTGGTACGTAGACTCCTAGTGAGGCCTAGTTGTGCACCTTCTCTTTTGGTTGCATTCGGATGTTCTTAAGGGGGTCTTTTGCCCCTTTTGGGGGGGAAATCATTATTTATTTCGATGTAAATTCAAGTGGTGTTATAATTTGTCGGACACTTGGCGATACATCGCCAGTCTTTTGGTCGCCAACTTGGCGATAAATTTTGCGATTTTTTTTTTTTTTGGTTTCAATATGGCCACTGTTGGTGATATTTAGAGAGTAAACAATTGAATCACATTAAAAATGCCAATAATGAGGAAATGACATTAAATTAGAGTAAAAGGAAGTCATGTGATGCACACATCAGCTCGTTTGCTTTAGATTTTTTTTTTATTGTTCAGTCGACCCAAAGGTAAACATTTACCATTTAAGAAAGGCGATTCTTAGTTTCTCTTCTGATAAAATCGAAGTTCTACGTGGCAATAAACTAGAAACTTGACTCTATGTTTTTCTTTAGGTCGGATGAGAAAACTGTCCAATATGAGGATATGTAATACCGGGTTTATAGAAAACAGTTTAACATTAACGTATTTGAGTGAAGCGCCCACGCGTATTTGCTCTACAAGAGAGATTTCATTTATATGTTGATCTTGCTGTGATGGTATTATCGCGCTCATTTTTATCTATGGCCATCGTTTATATGATGATATAGACAGAAAATGACGCATGAGTTGAGGCATTGGTGATAAAGGAAACTCAAAATTAGGGAATAGATCACGTTAAAATAGAAAATGAATACTTGCACGTTTCTCGTGTGTTAAGTAATGAAAACATAAATATTTCACGTCTGTTGAGGCGGCTTGCTTAATTCAATGGAGACATTTATCTTTGAAAGTTGAGCATTTAATTTATATACAGTGTGAAATTCTCTCCACCTCTGTTGTAGTCCACATTTTTCAAATTTTGTAACAAGAAAAATTCAGAAATAATAATAACGATAGAATAAAAATTAAAATGTTGAAATTTGAGAAGAAGTTACATCAACATTCGTATAGTAAAATGGCCGTATGTTAATCAATAATTGCCAAGAAATAATAGCAACAACTATTTTAAAGCTATAGCGTAATAAAAGTTTAGAGCCGAGTGATGAAGAAGCTCAATTCTAGCTTTGAAACAGCCGTTTGCTATAATTCCTTACTTTCGTCTCATTTTCCATGTGCAGAAGTTTCCTTAAAAAAGGAAAAAGGAAATTGCAGTAATACTTCGCTTACGATTTCAAAAGTGTGCGTGATAGGAATGTCCGACAGCTACTCTTTTTGTGCAATTAAACAATGTATAACTATTATTTACATAGTTTTCATAA
Source organism: Uloborus diversus (assembly GCF_026930045.1). Taxonomy (NCBI): domain Eukaryota; kingdom Metazoa; phylum Arthropoda; class Arachnida; order Araneae; family Uloboridae; genus Uloborus; species Uloborus diversus. The sequence goes on along the minus strand of NC_072733.1, from coordinate 165,572,185 downwards.
TTTAAGTACTAAACTCACAGCGGATTAAAATTTAAAGTGAAATAGAAAAATTACGAAGGAGATATATGTGAGGTAAAATGGGATATAGTTTTCAATGATGTAGTTTAAGCAGAAAACAGAACATATGCAGAAGATACAAAACTGAAGTTTATACTAATTAGTTTGATTTGAAACGTTTTTATAACCGCGTAATACAAGTGGAAGACCATAAAGGATCATATATACACTGTTTGCGTAAGAGGCTACAAACTTGAAAGCAATTGAAATTATTTTATACATCGCATTTATAAGAAAAAGGAAAACTACACATCCAAATTTCAGAAAGCAAATTTGTAAATAGAATGCTAAGTTAGAAAAATGAGTTCCACGGAAAGAAAAGTAATAAATTTAAAAGGTGGTTTTAAAATGAAGGTAGAATAAATTTATTTGTTTCAAGGGTCGTATGCATCCACCATGCAATAAGAACGAGACAGAAAACCAACACCTTCAACAAACCTGCATAATGCACCCACCTTACTAGCATAACCAGCAAGCATTTACCTTCTTTTGAGGAGGGGGTAGGGTCATAACAGTCCACAAATGTTACTATGTAAAATACGAGTACCATACTATAACTCCTTAGTTCTTACCTCGATCCTCTATTTTTGCATTTTTAAAACTACATTTTTATATTTCTTGACCTGAACCAAGTTTCAGCATTATTGGTTAAAATTTCCTTCTGTGCAGTTTTTTTTCTGCGTAATCTATTAAAATTTCAAACAATGTACGGATATAGACTCTGTTTTTTGATCCCTAAGTACGTTTTAAAAATGTAACCTTAACTCAGTTGATGACGTACTAAGCATTACCGTAAACATTAAAAAGTATTCCTCAAAATTTTATTAGAACAAAATAATAAAAGATGAGTTGAAAATTTTAATATTTTTTCTCCTTTGTGCTTGTTAGGAATTAAGTAAAACAATAAATTTTAAGTAACGCGAAGTTGATAAATTTGTTTACAAGAAATTTTCTCATTACGTATTTCATACATTAATCTCCTTAAACAAAATCTTGTTCGGATTAAATATTTTTTAATCTTTTACACCGATAACTGCGAAATTATTATTAGTCCACGAAAAATTATTCAGTTCTAAAAAAAAAAAAAATTCTCGCAAAACCAATTATATGTTTGAAAAACAGCAAAACTACTCTCGCTCTACTCACCTAATTATCAGAAAGAAATTTATTTTCAACTGTAAAGCAGTTTTCTTTAAGAAATACCAGAAACAATAGACAATCCACGCGTCATATCTTCATTCAGTTTATCCCGTTCATTACACTGCACTTTTTTTCTGCCCATTATTTTTTTCTTTCGACGAAAGTTATCCATATTAATGATTCCTTGAAAATACCTTATTACGAACATTGTGATTTGGTTTCCTCGGAGAAAAATAATTGCTCTCGAGCTTCCAATTCAAACAAAGCATTTCGCTGAGCAAACAATTGCTTATAAATGACAAAAGGGAGGCAAGTCCATAAGCAAGAGTATGATGATTTATTTTTAAAGTCACATCAGATGTTTGATTTAATTTCTTTATTGGATTTCGGGGAAGCTGATCAGACTTGTTATTTTGAAACTTAGTTTTAGTTTACGTTTTGAGCAGAAGCAATTCAATACAAAAATCTGAAATGATTTTTTTGTCGTAGAGATGTTTTTTTTTATTAGGGCGTAATACAGAGTTTACATTTCATTTGATTCGGATAATTTAATTGCTATTTCTTCACTTAAGAAAATTTCTTTCGTTACTTTTTTTTCTGCACAATTCAACAAAACCGAGAAAGAAAACTGCATGTTCTATTTCTGTTAAAAAATTTAAATTGGAAAATAATATTTTTTTTTCAATGTATGTTACGCCGTTTTATTTACAGATTGTTTTAAGGAAGTAGTTATTAAAAAGTATTTGTTTAATATGTTCGGTTTTTTTTTTTTTTGTATTGTAATTGAAGTTTATTTTATAAAACATATACCTCCTAAAAGTCAATGCAACCTACTGCAGATTTCAATAGGCCATTGCAAACGATCATATTTGAACACTATTTATTAAAAAAAAAAAATTGTTTAATTAGCTAGTTCTAATAGTTAGCAATTTTTTCTTCATTCAGTTCGAAACGAAATAAAATTGCTAGCTTTAAAAAACATTTGAATACGTGCAATATACCGATAGCCTAGGTATGACATCCAGAGACTGTGGACTCTGGCTGGTGCGCTAAGTTCATTTTAGCTACTAGTTTGTTGGTTATCTCAGCTTCAGTAAAAGAGCATCTGCCTCTGGTTTGGTTATTGACTATTCGAGATAAGTCCATAATAACGACGAAACTGCAGTTTCTGCATATCATAACCGGACAGTCGGAATATTGCAAGCAGTTCTTCTACAGCCCTGCCTTACGATGGTAACTTAATGCTTATTTGAGTATAGTTTCATGTGTATTATAACGTGGTGATTTCAAGCTTAAGCTTCGGTACTCAAAGTTGCAGTACTTTTTTTTAATTGTATTTTAGTTTCATTTTCTTTTTTTTTCATTCGTATGAACGAGAGAAACAAAAGAAAGGGTCATTAAAGATTGAACAGGGTTAAGGAAATGCTGAATTCTTATTGTATTATTCTTGCATTTGATTGCAAAGGCTGATGGCATTAAAATTTAACATTTCAAATTTTAACTTTATCAGTTAAAAAAGACTATCCGATTATAAACCGATTTACAAACAGATGCTGCGGGTAAACTTTTAAAGGGGGGGGGAAGAAACTCTAAGAAACTTTTTTATACAGTACAACACAAAAGAAATCAGACTATCATATTAAAAGAAAAGATAGCGACTTGACTCTCTGTTTATGGTTAAGAGAGAAAACCCAAACTAAATCTGAAAAAAAAAAAAAAAAATATTTTGTGCTCCATTTATGAGTGCGGAAGTGTATGATCTAAATTTTCAAATTAACTCATAACCACTGAGGTTTGATAGTTTACACCCCCAGAAGAATTGCACTTTTGCATTCAAATGCTTCGTAGCGTTTGCATATGTGTCTTTATATGCATATAAAAAGCCCTTAGGGTACTGTTTTACTTGTGTTAAATTTAAAAAAAAATGAATAAATCATTAAATGAAATTCCTAGTTTTATTACGGTAAATTTTATGGAGTGAACAAGAAATATAATGTTATACACCCCACCTTACCATTTACGTTACAAAAAACTCATATAACCAGTTAAGGGTTTGATGTATAAAAACTCGTTTGATGTCTTCTGTATATTTTATTCAGTGCGTTGAAAGATAGCTACAGTATTAATGCAAAAAAGAATACTAATTGCATACTTCTCCTAACGATTGAAAACAGGTTTACTGGAAACTTATGCTACCATAACTGAAATTTTTAGAACTAAATCCTAATTCCTTAGCAAAATCTCAACAGCAGTTCGCATTATTAATTTGTGATTACTCGTTAAAAAAAAAAAATCGATCTTCCTAATCTTGTAACCACTCGTCTCCCAAATTAGTCACTGGGTGTTCAGGTAAGTAAAAATTTTGTGTAGCATCATTAAAGTATAGAATATTCCCCTATAAATGATAACCATGCGAAATTGAAAATCTATACGTATTTATATATTATAAAACTATTATTATGAGAAAGTATGAGACTTCAGTGAGAATGTAACTCTATTGAGTAACTTTTTCCCATTCCTATGTTAATTTATAGAACTCAACAAGAAAATGAAAGAAGCTGCGTCAGATCTTTATGCCACCAAACTATTATTCTGTGCAATCATAACTGAAAATGTGTGAGCGAGTTTAAATGTTTTATGATTATGACTTTGATCAATGCTCAAAAATCAGATGAAAAGCCTACTGCAGTGAATTAAACAAAGAAGGAAAAAGAAGTTATTTCTATCACTACAACCTATTTTGTTTTCGTCATAACATACTTCAAAACATTTGCATTGCAAAATGTCTTTTTAAAAAAATAATAATTATAACACCAATAAAAATAACAATACTAATGAATGAGTACCAATTGTTAATTTTGAAGTTTACATTGCGTACTATCACTAGTGCAGCCAGAAATAACTTCTGAAGGGAGGGAGGGGTGATCAAAAGTACCTTTTGGAGGGTTTTCTGTTTTTTTTTTTTTTTCAAAAATACCTAATGTAAAGGTTTTTTGATCAAATATACTTTCCGAAGCGGTTTTTTGGATTAAAAATGCCTTCTGAAGGATTTTCTTTTTTTGGATAAAAACAGCACTTTTATATGCATAAACTACTGTATTAGAATTTGCATTTATGTTAAACCAATGGCTCCGAGGGGGGGGTTCACCCCCCCCCCTCGCTGCGCCACTGCGTACTATAGTAAATTTATGAGAGAAAGAAATAATGAATGAATACCAATTGTTAATTTTCAAGTTTACATTACGATCTATCAATCAGTGCGGTACGACAAGAGTGTCAAAAAGACAAGAATTCTTTCCTTCCCTTTGTGCCAAATGGAAAATTTAATCAAGTAACAGCAAAATATGTTAACACTTGAAGCGAGCTTTTGCATACTTTGGAAGCAGTAAATTCATTTACTTTCAAGATTCTTTGTTTTCTGCTGCCAAACCCTTCATTTACAGGAATCAAGAGGGGGCATTTATGTGTGCATGTAAACCAGCACATAAATGAACCAAATTGAAAATAAAAGTTATACAGAACCGAACGCATCAATCTAAAAACAATTATTTTGCATTTATGAAAGTTTGCTTCTTTTTATCAATGTTTATATCATTCCAACATGTGAAGCCAAAATATTAAACTTTCTTTAGAGTATAATACTAAATTTATTTCTTAAACGTTTTCAAAGTTATTTAAGAAATAAGTATTGCATTATTAATAGTTAACGGTAAAAGTAATGGTAGATGAAATCCTTTTATGAAACAGACTTTCCCGACGGCACTGGAAAGATCATTACAAAAGCCAAGACTAAATTCCTAACAAAGGAACGAGAGCCTTCGACCGTTTAGCTGAATTTTTTAAGTGGAAACATTCTGTGAAAACTCACAAGAATATTGAAAAAAAATTATAGGCGACGAGCTGCTTAGCAAATTAAGCCCTGAATGTTGTTCATACAGTGAAGCACCATTCATACGTTTTTGAAAGAACTGCATGAAAAAAACGAAGAAATAAAAAAAAGTAATACATATTAATGTATATGTTTAAAGAAAACATATACATTAATATGTATTGGACTCTGCAGTGACCAATTTACAAAACGTATAAATGGTAAAAACGTATGAATGAGAAACGTATAAACGGTGCTTCACTGATAAATTTAAATTTTACAATTTATACATTAAAAGGGTTGCACTATAGCTAACTAACTTAAGAAATCTTACAAATTGTTTTCATAAAAGTGTTGTTTTGGGAAATTGTTCTTTTTTTAATCTAATTTAAATACACTTCAAGTGTTAGTTTTGGAAATCCGAATCTCAGGAGTACGAATTTCGTTCATGGAGGCTCCCATCAAGATAAAAAAATGCTTAATTATCCTTTTTTATGATATTACATATGTTCGTAGAATGATAAACTACGTAAACCTTTCTGTCACTGGTATAGGGTATTAGTGTGCACCATTCAGATACGAAAAGAGGATGCCTGAAGACCTTGAACGCTCAAACAGAGAAAAGTTCAGTTTAGCTTGTCTGAGACTATTTAAATTGCTTAGTTCTGGTTGCAAAAGAACGTTTAAAAAAGAATCTTTAAAAAAAAATTAAGCTCAGAATCAACCTTATGACCATTAAATTAAGTACGGAAATCTCAGAAGTAAATTTCAGAGAATGTTTCTTTTTTTGGTTAAAAATGTAATGAACTCTTTCTATTTGTTACAGGTAAAAGTATTTGCACATTGGCTTAGCAAACAAGTACTCGGTATTATTACACACAAAAAATGTCAATGGAATTTCATTTGAAAAGTTAATCATATCTAGTAGCAAAGCAAGCATAAGCCAAAGTATCTGCATAAGCTCTGCAACAACTTTATATTATAAGAACTTTGATAAGTGAATTTAACGAATATAAGAGAAATTGAAAAATGTCTTTCAGTTATGATACCCTGAAATGGGAAGCGTAATTCACAGTTGTAAACTTTCCCTAAGTTTTATTGAATAATTCAAGGATTAATGATATGAATTAACAATCAAGGCTATGAATTAACAACTTCTTTCTTTTTAGCTACGTTTCCGAGTATAAAGTGCATAAAATGGCTCGTTTCTAACAGACTTCAAAAAATTGGAAAGCTAGCAATAGCCATAAAAAGCTATTTGTCATGGACTACTTAATACTAACTATAATACGTAAAGAGTTCGTGTTCAAATAAGTCATATAAAAACTGAAATAAGAAAGCACAGTACCTGAGTCGAGACTTCAGTGAAAAGTTTAATATTTCGTTAAATATTAGTTTGATAAGGATTTTATTTCCCGTGTTTTCAGCAAACAGTTAATAAATTGCTTTAATGCTTTTTAGTGTTATTGTTTTCTGAAAATAATGTTCAGTACTGTACCATACTGAATCTTTAAAAAAATATATTTTTTGCTTATTTAATCACTTTGAAAAATTGTAGTTTAAAACAGTGTTGTAGAATGCTGTGTTGAACAACTTAGTTTAACGATCTACAAAAACACTGAATAATTCGTTTGATACAGCGAATTATCTACAGAATTTAAAGTGAGTTATGTAATTAAAGTCTCATGTATGGGATTAGGTCTAGATTTGCATTAAAAACAAGTTTCAGTCGTTATGAATTTCATTTGGGAACATATATTATTCCGAGGAATAATGCAGATGAAACAAAATTAGCGAAGAAACTTAGATTTTAGACTTTTTCGTAAATGTTATGTGCAGCTTGATCACTAGTATTTTATTCACTGAAAACTCTTAGCATGCAAATGTTTCTGATGATATGAATGTGTTTGGCTGGCGAAATTGCCACACTTTTAAAACTCAGATATAGTGAGGGATCTTATTTTAAGCTAGCTATATAAAAATATACTGTAATTGATCGATGTGTCGCATTTTTGCACAAGTTCACTGAATTAGAAGAAATAAATATTCGACAAAAAGTTTTGTGTTTATTCAAATAAAAAGTAATTTATTGCATGGGGGGGGGGCTATTTAACACACTTTAAAAACGAATGATTTTTAACTATTACTTAGGCGTTATAGTGATCAAAAAATGGTTTAAAATATACGAATTATGAATACGATCATTTTAGTCCTTAACGAGTTAGTTATTGATTTAAGGTGATTTGATAATTAAAAAGCTGAAGGAAAAATAAAAGAAAAATAATAAAAACGACAATTTATTCATTATAATAAACTAAACTACAGAAAAACAAGCTTTTTTATTTGCGATATTTTTATGCCATAACTAAATTGGAATTCTATGAATTTGGTTTCAGCACATAATAAAAATCTTGCATATTTTATGCATAGAAAGTTTCTTTAAAATTAATTAAAAGATACAAAAAAAAAAAAAAAGAATATTCTTAAACTAATTTTTGCACTTTTCTGTTTAAAAAGTTTCCTTCACTTCACCCATACAAACTTTTGTTTTGGTATAAATGCATATTTACTAATATTTTCATACGTATTTTTCAAATGACTTATTCACACAAATTTTAATAAAATGTTATTAAAAATTCATTCTTTTGAAAAATGTATTTATTTTTACATATGTTCACATATGTTTTAAAAATAACTTTCTAATACTTATTCTATCCAATATATTTATCGAAATAAAAAACGATATTTTCAGGTAAATGGTAAACATTGTTGAAAGAAAAAAAAAATTACCTAGGCAAACAATTAAACCCACACTAACGTAAAACATCTTACATTACGTGGAAATAAATGAATCAAATATTTTACATTTAAGCGAATATTTATGAGATTTGTGGCATTATTTCAAAAGGCTTCCATTAGGTAGATAAATGCATTAAATTTAATCTAAACAATTTAGAAAATGTTTCTGATTTAATTTTTTTTCAATCTTAAAATGTTTTTTAATTTAATACATAATACTTTGGTCAGAAATTGTGATATTCGAGTTCAGTTTCGAATACGATTCTCTTCGTTTTAAACACATGCAAAACATAAATAATGAATGAGTTAAGATTACAGTTAATTACCTACATGCCCGAGGTCGTCGACTGGTGCACGGAATACAACGACGAGTGATAGTAGGAAGAGGCATCATTGGGCAAGGAATGCTGTCCTCCGGGGCCTACGGGGGACAGAGGGGCATAGGCCCCGTACTGGACCATGTCGTAAAGTTTCATGTCTGCTTTGTTCTCGCTGGCGATGATATTGTTGATGGAAAACGGGTGATTTGAAGGGTTGAAATGAGGGTCTGTTTTCAACTGTCCCGCGGCAAGCATTCCGGAGTGCAGAACGGCAGCTTCTGTGAGATTGCGAGGATGGATGGCGGCGAGCTGGTGTTCGAGGGCCGCATGGTGCATGCCCCCTTGTCCGTTGATGGGTGGACTACAGCAGGAAGGGTCCTCTGCCTTGCATGCGTCGACGAGGTGGGAATTGCTGGGATGTGGCGTCATCTGATGGCCTCCGTAGCCCTGTGGACCCATTCCATGAGGGCTGCTGTTTGGTGTACCCCTCTGCACGTGGTGATGCTGCTGAAGGTGGTGTGGAGGTTGCTGGTGCGGATGCGGGGACATCCGGCCCTCGCTGCTGCCCCCTTTGCCGGACGGGGACGGGCTCCTCGGGCTGTTCTTGGCGGCCTGTCGGACGGCTTCTTTCTTCTCGCACTTAAACCTCTTTTGGCGGCGCAAGTAACAGCCGTTCTCGAACATGTTGCCCGAGTCCGGGTGCAGGGTCCAGAAGCTGCCCTTTCCCGGTTTATCCGGCGTTCGCGGAACCTTCACGAAGCAGTCGTTGAAACTGAGACTGTGGCGGATCGAGTTCTGCCAACGTTGTTGGTTCTGTCGGTAGTAAGGGAAGAGGTCCATTATGAATTGGTAGATCTCACTGAGTGTCAGCATCTTGCTCGGACTGTTCTGGATCGCCATAGTGATCAGGGAAATGTAGGAGTAGGGGGGCTTCGCGTGCGAGTAGCTTCTGCGGTAGGTTTTGTCGGCCCGGGCCCGCTGGAGGGCTGCTGTGGCTGCGCTCGCCGACCCGTCTCCGGCCCCCGCGTGGCTCGCGAAGTCTCGTCCGGCTGCGGCGACTAGAGGCGTGTTCATGCTGCCCAGTCCGGCCATGGTGCCCATGCAGGCCGGAGAGGTCATGCCGTTCATGCTTTGGTTCAGAGAGTTCATACCGCCGAGCGGGGTCATGGCTGTCATGGTTGGAGACATGCAGGTGCCAGCCGTGCCACCGACGCCCATGCCCATGCCGGCAGCGGGGCCCATGCCGCCCATGGCAGAGGCCGACATCATGTTGGTGCCGAAACTTTGCGGTGAATAGTTCATGCCGGCCATGCTCATGGATGAGGCCGTGGCACTGTTCATGCTGTAGCTGTTGCTCATGGCACTCATGGGCTGCATGGAGCCCATGCTGCAGCTCGAGTCCGGGTAGCCTTTGTGGCTGAGCATCATCACGAAACAAAGTTTGGTTAAAAATCACAACACAGGAAAAAAGAAGTTAATGGAGTCGAAGCGGCATCGAGGGGGTGTGGATGCGGTCCAGGTGCACGGGTCTGACCGGTGACCTTCCAGCCTGGCTCGAGACCACGTGCGCTCGGCCCGTGTAAACACACTTGAGCGGCGAAACGAGCGGCTCAGGCAAAGAGTAAGTGACTTCACTATCCTCGCACTCGTAGCAGCGCTTCGGCTCAAACTCCGTCCGTAGAGTGTCAACCCTAGGTAAATAAGGAAAGGCACACAAAACCGAATTCGCACCGCTCCGGCCTTGGAACTACGCCCCTCTGCATGCAAATCCACCTCCGGATCTGTCCTGCCGATCACTAACGACATCCACGGTCCGTCCCCTTCCACGTGACGTAGGCGCCCCTCCGCCAATCACCGCCCGCCTCTGGTGCCGCCTAGATCACGTCCGGGGCGGGGCTTATCTCATCTGATTCTTCCCCGCAACAGGCTCCCTACTCGGCGTTCGTTCTCTCGCAAGCCCGATTAGGCGTTCACCTAATTATAGGCTTGTTAGACCGAGTCGGAAGTCAACACAACAATATAATGCTCAAAACTTCAACACTTTTTTTTTCTTCGGCGAAAGGAAATTAAACTGAGCTCTTGAATTCATACTCTGTGGCCTATTTTATCCCCGTCTGCTTTACAAGAGTAAATAGAATTCGTCAAGAAGTGCAGCTCTTCGACGAAGTGCTTTTACTCTCGCTGAGCACGGATCGCGGAAACTTCTTTTTCGGTGATAAAATACACTCGCAGACGTCGCAAGGTTATGAAAAATAATAATTCATTTAAATACATGCTCATAGTAATTATTACTATTATTATAACAACGTGCTTATTTGTTAAAAGTATTTTACAGTGAATTGCGATAATTATTTGCAGTTCAATTGAAAAAAAGTGCCAATCGTTTGTAGCATTTGTAAGTAGTTATTGAATTTTAAACATTAAATAAATGCTCAACTGTAACACTTAATTGTTTATAAAATCGACAAGTTAGTACTAAATGTATAAGAAATGAACTGTTGTTTCTCATAAGCAGTTTTTTTTTAATACTCAGATGCTTGATATAAAGATGAGTAGTAAAAAGTTCAATTTAAAATTATGAAGAAGCTTGTCAAATTTCTTATTGCATTTTTAAATTTAAGATACACAGGGGCGGACTGGCCCTGAACTTTTAATGTGGAAAAAAAAATTCATGCCGGCCCCATCCAAAAAAGTTTGGCTATAGTTTTCCAAACCTAAAAAGTATCTAGTGTGTTTTTTCAAAAAAAAAAAAATAGGTTCCCCCAGCACCCCCTCACCTCCCCCCCCCCCCCCGCTGAAATACCAAGTTTTTTTTTTTTTTTTCCAGAAATCCTTATTTAACTTTTCATTTCAAGCAAAGTAGTGGGCAGATTGATTTAAAACAAGCATATGCAGCAAACGCCCATAATATATAGATGATATTTTAAGGATCTAACTTTCTCAAAAATATTTGCAAGCTTAAATTGCTCTACGCAATAAAAAAAAACACTGAAAACTGTGTGGCTTCTTTGAAAATCCGCATTTAAAAGTATTTCGTTTATGTAAAAGTGAATAAAAATCTTATTTTGAAACAAAACGTAATACATTTGAGGGAGTGAGAAGTAAAGGGGTGTAAGTAGACATTTTCAAGTTTTGAGTAAAACTCGTATAAAGATTACATCCTAGGTTGGCTTTCATTGAATTTTTTTCTAAATCATGCTTTACAGCGCACCTACCAGGGTTACTAGTACTATCTCTTGCCCCAAGACAGAGGAGGGGTCCACCTACCATTTGTACTGGTTATCTCCAAATTTTTAATTTTACCTCTTGTGCATCCCTTTGCTTCTCACTACCTCATAGGGCCATGAGCGGTACTATTTACCCTTTAGAAAAAACTATTTTAAAAACGTCTTTCCTTAAAATTGTATTGTACGTATCAGAGCCGTGTCCAAGGGGAGGGTTTTAGGGGTTAAACCCCTCTCATTGAAAGAAAAAAAGTATGTCAAATGAAGAAAACGATTGACTTAAATTAACTTTGATGTGAAAGCCCGCGTTTAACGTCCCCCCCCCCCCTTTCTCTTTGAAGTTTTTCTGTAAATTTAACTCAGTAATTCTGTATTTTGTTTTTTCCTCTAATTCAACTCAGTTGGACCTAAACACTTGCATTTCTTTCTTCTTTTGTAACTTAAAACATTTTGCATAACATTCAAATGTTATGTGTTAAAGCTTTACCGATTGAAATAATATTTTGGAAAAACTGTGGTGGTAGAACCACTGAATGACCTACCCAATAGAAAGCACTAATATTGCTTATTTGTAAGGAGGTAATGATGAATTTGGCATGTGTTGCAGCTATGAAGATGTATTAGTGATGGTGTTTAGTAATGTAATTTGCATCTACAATAGGCTCGTTCTAAGCCTTATTTCAGAACATAAAATCTGATACGCATTCTCTTACATAAAAAGAATTCGTGGAGAGTTTTTAATACTTTTTGGCAATAAACCGCATAGTTAACAGATTTAATTAAAAAGAAACAAACAAGGTTTGATAAAAGTAAACCTGTAAAATGAAGGAATACTTTGGTCACTTGAGCAGCCAGAATTATTCTTCTAGGGGAAGGGGGGGGAGGTTACAGCAGAACTTACTGGTGCATAAACGCCATATTGGGATCGATAATTTGTAGTAAAACTAATAAAGGTTGTGAGGGATTGAATTCTCCCCACCCCCAGGTAAGATTAAAACCCTTCCCTTTATGAAAATCTAGACACGGGCCTGGTACGTATTCAAACTAATGAAAATTTTCATGTAAACCAAACGTAATATATCCGTTCAGAATGAATACATCACAGATCATGAGACTGAGAACTGATCGGAAATATCGGATAAGCCCGAATTACTCTCTCTCTCTCTCTCTCTCTATATATATATAAGTCTCCATTTGTCTCAGTGAGAAAACTGATTTTCAAAGGTATCTCTCAAAATGTTATCTAGTGAATGAAATTTATTTGTCAGGTTCTAAGAACTGAAGTGAAAATCATGGGATGTACACTTGGGGTGGGGGGATTGCGGATCTATCTATTGCAAAGTGCTGGGAAACATAACAAGAAAAAAAAAAGCTTTTTAGCAGTCGTTTTGCTCCTATACATTCTATTCTTAGGATGGCGCCTTTCTCTTCTTTCATTAGAAAAAGGTTCAATGTAATCTTTTCCCAGACAGTCTCAGATGGCCACAAAAAAAGATCCCCACCCCCAATAAAACACCTCACCAGAATTCCAGGAAACGTCAATCCCGAATAGATACGAGAGACACCTATGGACCCTGAAGGCTTCGCTTCGGACGAAGACCACCCAACAAAGACATTGTTTCTTTTTCCCTTTTCCCTACGTAACAAGATACGGTAATAGTTAGGCAAGAACAGAGTAACGTCCCGAGAGTGACCGTTGGAAAAGGAGCGGCTGTCCCCCCCCCCCCCCATCCAAAAAAGAGCAGTTCTGGCTGTAGCCCTCGACACAAGAACGGCCGGCCTAGCTAAGAACATTTTTTTTTAAATAAAATTGAGGAAAACGGTACGTACACATTGAATGCACAGAAAACGGCCAAGGACGGCCCATGTGGAATTTTCCACATCTCACACGTGGCCAGTCCGCCCCTGAAGATACATTTTATATTTATTGATATTTTACTCTAAAAAAGGGAAGATCCCCCCCCCCCCCGCGGTCCCCTAATTAGAACTTAGTACACTTGTTACATTACTTCAATTCAACTTGAGGTAATAATGTTTTCAATTACATAAAAAATACTGATGAGGAGAAAAAACATTAGATTTCTTATTGCACACAATTAAAGGCTTTTTTTGTGTGTGTGTGTGCGTGTCAAAAAAGCATTTTTACATTTTTGTGTTCCTTTATGCCTGTAACTTTGACTAATGATGTATTTTTTTTAATTTTTTTTTTCCTTTATTCTTTTGTGAATTTGAAAGTCTCAGAGTTATAAATTTATGTCGGAGAAACGTCTTAAAGTATTTATATCTGCCATATAAAAATTCGATTTCGGCTAATAAAAGAAGAAAAGTAAGTACCAGATAATGCCATACTTAGGTTCTGCGCCTAATGTCACGCTCATTTTTTATTAAATTGGCTCTACTTGTTGTGCATTCATCAAATGACTCATAATAAATTAGCAAAAAATAAATTCCATGTGAAAATTTAAATTACAAATGTGTTTGGTAAACGTTTAACAAGGATGGAAAATTCATCTTAACAGAAACAAGGGTCCCCAGTAAAGACAACTGCCCCCCCCCCAAAAAAAACATCAAACTGAGAAAAATATTAAATTCCGTATCGTCAAAATTAAATCATGTTAGACTACACTTGATAGGCTAAACATCTTTATCGTAAAAGCAGTGGCGTAGCCAGGGGGGGGGGGATTGTTCCAGTGAAGTCCAGATCCCCCCTTCTCCTTCTCCCGAAATGACTGAGTAAATATATAATTTCAGAAAAAAATGCTTTGTATTGAAAATAAGCATTTTACTCAAGTAAAAAAATGGAACAAGAAAAAATATACATATATATTTCTCTTGTACAATATATAACATACAAAAAAATTTTTGAAGGAAAAATTGTTACAGTAAATTGGCCGGAGGAGGGGGGCACGAATGAGGGTGCGCCGTTACGGTAGAGCTTTATTGCAATGATTCTCATTGCAATAAAATAAATTTTTCCCTATTGTTGCGAAAATATTCCTCTCTTCAGTCTCCAAAACATTGGTTTCCCTTGTATCATTAAAGTAGATGTGAATTTTGAGACTATACCTGTTTAAAATTTAACAAAATATCCTTCTCCTTTGTCAAGTTCTCTCCAAATTTCGTGGAATTTTGTCCCTGTGTGGGCTTTTTGGGGAAGAGGGGAATCTAGCTTGGAGACAAGACATAATCGGTGACGTCAAGAAAAAAATCTACTTTCATTGCACCCCCGTCGCCGTCGTAGCACGTTTTTTTTTTTTTTTTTTTTTTTTTTTTTTTATAAGGGTTGTGCTTCTTGACTGTAATAAGATAACGATATTTAGAATTTTATTTTCGGCTTCATTCTTCTTGTAGAACAAGTAAGTGTTCTGTTTCACACACCCCCTTTTTTGACCTCCCGACGGCCTTACTTTTTTGATCTCTCGACGACCTGCACATTTGAGTCTTCGGCAAGTTATATAAAAAGCGTAGTTTTTATTTGTTTTTTGTACATCAGCCCACTTAAAATTTCGTAAAAACAAAAATGTGGATGATTCTGAAAATTGTATGAATTTCATGTTTGGATAGAATATTAAAGCCTTTTTTTTTTCTTTTTTTTTACGTTCGTAGGGGGGTGGGGGACACCACAAATTACCGCATCATCCGGGGTGTCATCCGTGCTAGGTACGCCCCTGGTTTCATTATTATTAATAAAAAATACATAAGCACACTTCCTATTACAACGCGTTCTGCCGAAAAAAGTTTCTCGTGCTTTGAGAGTATTAAAACATATCTAAGGAGTAAAATGAGCGAAAATGGGTTGGTTGGTTTGGCTTTATTATCTGTTTATCATGATGATGAATATATAAACCAAATTAGAAACCAAAAAGTATTACGAAAGTAAACAATTAATGCAGAACACACAGTAAGTTGTTCTGAAGCAGCCATTTTCACGATGTTGAATTCGGAATTCATAAATTTTTGGTTCGCTTCGAACGGCATTTTCATTTTGTACCGTTTTTTCTATACATTAGTACATATTAAGTTCAGTTTCGTGACATTTCCAGCATTTGTTGACATTTTTGTCACATAGTGCACATACGTGGCAGACTGTCAAGAGTAACGTTTAACACTAGATAATTTATTTCTATGACTATATGATTGGATATCCAAAGAAATCATGCATTTAATTCATTCGTCATGGAAATGATTTACCTGATATGCGAAATCTTGTCAAGATACATTATTCTTTCACACAATTTTAAAACCATAACCCTATAAACAGAGTTTTGGCGAACTTTTATTTTTTATTGTTCAAATTCTTAACGTTCTTTCTGGATTTTTCAATCTGTTCTGCGATAAATATTTTCAAGCAAATTTATTTGCATACTGTCTATTTCAGTAGGATACTGTAGTAACAAAGGTTATTTAAATCATTTATGTGGAATTAGGTTAAGGAAAAGTGTCCAGTCAATGTTGTTAAGTTCGTTTTTTTTTCATCGAATTGAAAAACTGATATTTATTCAAATTCACTCAGAACAAAATAAATAAAATGTGTACTCACAGTTTATATATGGTGGTAGTTTTCTTTTCAGTTGATTGACCATTATTTCTTTTTACTTATCGAATTCTGTAATCTTACTATCATTTTATTCCACTCATGATAAAAATTAAAAATGGTTTAACTAAAAACACGAAATCTCGCCAAGGCTACTTTGCTCGCACAATACTAAAACTATAACCCTAAACAAATTTGGCGAAACCTTTCAGCTGAGAATAAAAGGAATGAAGTAAATTCTTTCTCGGTTAAACATTTTTCATTTTGTTCTACGATAATAAATTCAAGAAAATATTTTGCATACTGTCCATTCCAACTAAATGCTGCTGTAAAATATGATTAGTTAAATTAATTTAAGATTAAAAAAAACTCATATTCTTACAAATTCATACAAAACAATAAAAAAAATTACCTGGTATAACGTTATCCAATTTTGTTAATCCAGAGTTTTCTTGTTTGCGCTTCCACCATTTAATACTTTTTTGAAAGAAATAAGGAAAACTAACATTATTTTAAGAAGTTCGAGAATACTACTAAGGGACGAATTAATTTCTCTAGCTGAAAGCAAACTAAGACACATCGATTGCGTTAATAAATACTCAGAACAAACTGCCTGTGTTTACGTCAACAGACACACGTGGAACGCAACGTGGCAATGTTTTAGTTTCATCGGCAGTTTCGTAAATCACAGCAAGGTAGCGTATTCGAGCGCTGGAGTTCCGAATAAAGGTACATATTGTTTAGAAAGGATTTTGTCAAAATAAAAAAGGGGAGTCTACACCAATGGCGCAGTGAAGGGAGGGGTGAAAACACCCCTGGGAGTCATTGATTTTAACATCAATGCAAATTCCAATACAGTAGTTTATGCATATAAAAGGGCTGCTTTGCTCAAAAAAAAAAAAAAACCTCCAGAAGGTATTTCTGGCTGCGCTAGTGGTCTACACCCATCAAGGCGAGCAATATTTTCTACGCAACTAAATGCCGCATTTCGTTTCAAAAAAAAAAAAAAAAAAAACTAGTAAGGTGTCGAAAATAAGCTGTGAATGGTGAAAATGCTCCAAAATAAAGAAATCATAATTTGGTGTAGGTTGGTACAAATGCCATCTAATTTTCTCCACCTTCCCCTACCTCTCAGCGTGTAGCATTAGGTTGTACCACACACTGTTAAAAAAAACTGAAAATTCAGGTAGTTTTCTGACTGATTTTAACAGAATATTTCTGTAATGCTTCAAAATGTATTTTTTCCTTACAAAAACGTAAACATCCCGACGAAAACGGAATTTTTCCATTTCTAGGGTTGTTGCTGTGCTGTACTTTGCTCCGATTAGTCTTCAAGTAATGATACACATCACTTATTGATAGTGCTTATTAATCGCACTATCACATTTTGCTAATTAAAAGCATATTTAGAATAACAACTCAGATGCTGTAGACAAAATAGATAGCTTGCTATTTCATGTCTGGAGAGTAATATATTCGTATGTCGAAATTGTTTATACGCCTTTGAGCTTTGTAAGTTTGGAAAAATGTTCGCGCCATTTTTAGACTGGCAGATGTGTTTTGATCGCCCTGGTGATTTGATGTAGGTTTTACTGAAACAGTATTAGAATATTTTTGTGGTTTTAATATTTTGCTCAATACTTTGAACAATTCTATTCGTTAGTCATATTGTGTGCTCTAGCAGTGAGAATAGTTTAAGGATCTCGTGTTATCAATTTTAAATAAAGCCTATTGGATTAGCTGTATCCAGATGCATTTAGCACCGCTGGTCATATGTAAGTGTTGTTGAATATCTTTGTACATGTTAATATACAAATGTATTTTCCTTGTTAATATGCATTTGATAGAATTCCGATGATAGTTTATTTAGAATTTATACAACTATTATAGAGTTATTTTTTATTGCTCTTACGCATTCTTGAAAGTTAATACACTAAATGCCATTTCGTATTTATAGCGGAGATTATCGTGGTGTGCAAGCAAGATAGGAAAAATCACTCAGTTTGTTTTTTTTTTGGGGGGGGGGGGGATTCGCTTCACAGTTTGCAATACTGAAAGTAACTATTTTAAATCTCTAAATAAAGGTGTATTGTTGATCTTTGATATATACAATGAAAGTTTTGGCAACAATAAGTACTTAATTTAATTTTTTAAGATCTTATATAACAACTTATTTGAGATTATTGCAAGTTTCTTGGAAAAACAGTTCGAGTAAAACGAACTGATTGATATTGATATATGCTTAAGTAATAATGATTATGTACTAAAAATCTATGTTGCGATTCCAATGAGTGAAAAATTTGGATATCATTGGGGGGGGGGGGGGATGTAGCATCTGAACCAAAAATTCTTCACGTGCATGTCAATGATTCTGTTTTTAAACACAATAGATATGCGGTACTCTCTATCAGGTATATTATTATATGATAACGTCAACCTGTTTTTAATAGCATTTTATTTGACGTATTCTGCAAATAAAAATATCATATTTTTCATGTATGTTTTTCCGTGCCACCCCAGACAATGTACGACGAAGGGAATATCGAACAGTATCAGCAGGGATAATTGGTGTCCTATTCAAATCCATCAATTTTTCTGCTAGTACTATTTGATCAATTTGACTCATCTGAAGGTGATATAAAAAGTTTTGGTCAGCAAATGGATGCTTGATATGTTAGGTAAGTTCTCTCTCCAGATGTTAATTTAAAAAATCTTTGAGTAACAAATGCAAATAAAAAAAAGTAATAATTTTAGAACAGTTAACTATATCTGTATTATATATCATCTTAAAGAACTAAATTTTTAATGAAACGAAAAGTCAATACTTGACATAACTTTTTAAATATTTTTCGAAAATAAAATCTTTTTACTTAAATACGGGAAAGTGAGAAATGGAAAAAATATCGCAATGAAAAAATAAGGAACGTTATTTCTGTTAAAACACAGGAAGATCAAAAATGAACGGAAAAATAAGAAATGGAATTTTCGTTCAGTCACGAAAAATTTATAAACGGAAAACTACAACTACGGAGAAATAAGAAATGGAACTTCTGTTAAATCACGGAAAGTCATTGAACGTAAACGTAATATTTACGGCAACTTTGCTGCCGGTACTTTCTCCGTTATTTTCAGGAAATTTTTTTAACGGTGCACGAGGTGTCCGCGAAGCGGATCCCCTATCTCTGATTTCGGAGGCCGACAGTGGTCTGTGAACGTGGTATATTACGTCGGCTAAGCTTAGAGATCACCCTTTAATGAGTGAACCTGACGCACCATGAAGTAGGTGGGATGTGGACCAAATCTCACTTGAGGGCTGTGTTCCCTAAAATGACATCTACTGATATCTTTGAAAAATATTGAACTTATTGCTCAAAGTAGCGGCTTAGTATGGTGTAGCAAAATTCACATTGTTTCACTGATACCGATTAAAGGGGAAAGCGATCCTAGTCCTCACGGTATATGTTGCTCATTCCTTTCATTTGGCCAATACTGTATGCATTATGTCATCTCTTACATAACTATTGACCAGTGATGTGCGGTCAGTCCGAGCAAACCACGCAGAGCTTGAGCAATCCAAAATTAATTTTCTTTTCTCATTTGTATGCTCCTAATTGACCGGAAGTATGAATGATAAGTTTTTGTTACATGGACTTCCATTGAAAATAGGTTTAAAAACATTTATAAGTCGTACAAACGACGATTTCCCCGAAAAACGCATCTCCAAGCAAGGAGAGAAAAAACCACACTGCGTCCATGCACGAAAGAAAATGAAGGGGTGTTGCCATGACAACACAGTGTCGCCGTGACTCTCATCCAATGATAAGAGACCGCTGTTGTTGTTTCTTCAGATTCGAAACCAAGCAAACAGTTGATAAAGATTATAAGAAGTAAGCAATGTGTTCAAATTGGCTTTTTTTTTAGCTAAATCCGAGAAATTTGCATTTTTTTGAAATTCGCTTTCTTGGAGAGAAAAAAAATCGTCTGGCTTCTTGGCTTTTTTTTTTCTTTTGGATTTCAAATAATTTTAGACACCCTTTTGATAAAAAATGAAGTTTTTTTAAATTAGGATTTGTTTCAAGTTTCTCATAACTTTTTAAAAAATTATTTGCTCATTTTTAACCGTGCTTCAGCTTTGTGATAACGTATGTTTTTGACTTCACGATGGTATTCAGAGACGGCTTTCGGTCGCTGGAGTATTTGCTGTACTAGATGGCCGATAGCTGTTCTCTATCGCTGAATGCTGATCGTTGTCCTCAATAATGCAGATACTTTGAGACAGGATTTCGACCCAACAAATGCGGTGGCGCACCTTCCGAATGAGAATAAAGGCCTTTGAAGCACCACATCGCTAAAAATTTAAATTTCGGAGTCAGCGCCACATAGGCTCCCCCCCCCCCCTCCAATTGAATATTGAAACTTTAATGTATTACTCATGTTGTTGCTTTTTCTCAGAGCTAAATATATTTTCTACTTATTAAACTTGAAAATTAATTTTCATATTAAGGACTTGTTCAAACTTCAATATTTAAATAAAATGTGTTTGCAAATCATCCAAAAAATTCTTTTGAAACAACCGAAAACCTATTCGATTGTTTTGAAGCAAAAATTAATTTCAAGATCAGGAGACTCTTACTTCATGACTTTCCAGTTTTGAAGCAAGAAATAATTACTTTAGTTAATTTTTATTCATATGAGGCAGTGAGAAGGAAAAGGATGTAAGTGGCAAAATTTAAAAAATGGAGATAACCAGTTCCAGTAGTATGGAAACCTCTCCTCTGTCTTTGGGCAAGAGATAGTACTAGTAACCCTGCTAGGTGCTGCTAGACAGCATGATTCAGAAAAAAGAAGTTTACCTAGGACGTAATCTCTGTACGCGTTTTTCTCAAAACTTGAAAATATCCACTTGCATCCCTTTGCTTCTCACTACCTCATATGTAAACTTTGCAAGTTCTGTTTGTAAAATCTATAATTTGTTGATTGCTACTCGCAGTCTTGAGCTGTAAGTTAGCCGAAATATGGCAGAAAGGAAAGCAAATACCTAAACAGCTTGTTTCGGCACAACTACAGTTTCAACCTCTAGTCTAGAGGTATCATCAGTCACACCTTTCTGCCATAGCAGTGCTGAAAATATGAAACTTCTTTTCATGAAAGTTAAGATTACTTTCACGCTGGTAAAATTGTTCCATCACACTGGCATAATTGTTACATGTACCTTCATACCAGTGTGAAGGTAATCTCAGCAATATCTGGTCGTCGTAACGAGCTGTTTGGCATTTGCATCGTGTTGTCCGACTACGAAATTGACAATCGACCTACATATGTGAAACCAAATGAATCTGTTCTGCATGAGAAAAATATTCTTAGTTCACTTCTCATGACATCCTTCTAAAGTTTGCGAATAAGTTTTGGAAGTTTTTCAAAAAAGACACTGTAACTGGATCTTTCAGGGAGATGGTTTGGAACAATTATAATTAAATTTAAAAACTATTTTAAGCTTGCGAGAGAGAAACGAGCAGCTCTAACCGCTTTCACGTGTAAACCGGATGTTTAGAATTTTGTACTATCAGAGGTAGTATCCATGCTGATATTCTAATACAATAGGATATGTTCATACGAAACGATATGTCTCTTAACGGTATGTTCATACGAAAAGATGTCTCTTAATGGTAAGTTCAAACGATACGAAATGTCTCTTAACGGTATTTTCATTTTATACAATATCTCTCTTAACTGTATGTTCATACGATACGATATGTCTCTTAACGATACG
Source organism: Uloborus diversus (assembly GCF_026930045.1). Classification (NCBI taxonomy): domain Eukaryota; kingdom Metazoa; phylum Arthropoda; class Arachnida; order Araneae; family Uloboridae; genus Uloborus; species Uloborus diversus. Next base: position 165,550,473 of record NC_072733.1, on the reverse strand, counting down.
TTCATACGATACGATATGTCTCTTAACGATGTGTTCATACGATACGATCTGTGTCTTAACGATATGTTCATACGATACGATCTGTGTCTTAACGATATGTTCATACGGTACGATATGTCTCTTAACAATGTGTTCATTTGATACGACATATCTCTTAACGACACGTTCATTTGATACGATATGTCTATACGATACGATATGTCTCTAACGATATGTTTATGATCATGACCTCTCAAATTAGTTTCTATTTTCAATAAGTTTTAGAAAGCTTCTTTGTGATTCTTTCTGGCAATGCACCACTGCCGCTATTAACAAAGGAAAAAGATACATTTTATAATCTGACAAAGAAAATGATAACTTACTTTCCATTTCCATTAGCTTGATTATTTTATGAAGATAAAAACCTTATATACTCGTTACCCCTATCAATATCAAAATAACTTCAATAACGATCGATATTTACTTCACTGATATCGCAGGAAAGAAGTTTTCCACCCCAAATTAATTGGGTTATTTTAGTTTCGTTTTGCTTGTTTAGAGATTGTCAAAGTTAACGAAGTGAAGAAAATTAAACACTTCATAAGTTGATGAAAGAATGGAATGAAATTGCGCATTTCCACATTGACTTTGTTAATGAAAAAAAAAAAAAACCCCTTTATCAAGGTTAAAATGAGTGAAATAGCAATCCCACATTTACTACGTTCGTTTCGCAGAAAGAATATAGTGCAAGTTTTTGTCCAAAATCTCTTGACCCATTCGAACTTCGTGTTTGGATGTTTGGCAACTTTCTTTCTCTATACTCCGTTGTCGCACCCCTAATGATAGCAGTAAAGTATTTTATAATATGATAAGGAAATCATGGTAAAAATAGCCAAACAAAAAGCGATCGATATTTATTGTATTGATATCACTGACAAAATCGGCAAACTTGATTCCTGATATTATTAGGGGATTTGGTGTTCTGATTTTGGCAATTCAGTGATTCTTCCAATACGTAAAACATTAGTAACAAATAAATAATGATACGTACTAAATACCCAGACAGAAAAACAAGTAGATAGATAACTGTCCTAGTTCGTGAACATTCTTATCTAATTTTAAAAGGGAACTTTTTGCTCGTATTAAGAATAAAATGATTCAATCAATTATAACATTGATACAGCAAAAAAATAAATGGGGGGGGGATATTTTATTTATGGAATTGAATAGTCATTTAGTATCCATTTGGCTGTTTAGCGAGTTCTCCTGTGAATACAACAATGCGAAGAGATATGCGAGTGGATACGCCGATTAGCAGAGGGAAAAAATGTGTATTTTAAATAATATAACCCCCCCTGACGTCTTTACCCATAGATTATATTGATCTGACACACAGGTGGAAAAATTCGAGATTTTATGTTAATTGTATGGGTTTTCAAGTTCCATTCTGAATACTTAGTTATTTTTCCAACTCTTAGGCCGTTGTTATACTTAACGAAGGAATTTATCTAAATCTTTTCACAATTCGGGGAAGGAAAAAAAAACACAATATTTTCATTTCCGTTAACTTATAGTTCTTATGTGAAGATACTCGTATCGCTCACTCGTATCGAGAATAAAATGACTTCTACAGAAAATGAATGTTTCCTTATTCACAGGCAGAAAAATAAATCCAAGATTTAGGTTCAAAATTATTTTACATTTTGAATTCCATCCTAGAAACATTTTCTCTTTTTTCGACACTACATAAATTCATGAGAGTAAGCCAGCAAATTCTCTAAAATCTCAAGAAGACGATAAATTTTACTATTGATTTTTCTCCCCTCAAATCGACGTTTATGTCAATAGAATCCCATTTAAGTCGGGCGCTTTTCGTAAAAGTCTTGTTTAGGATTATAAATTTTCATATTATGGGTTTTTCTTTTTAAAACTTAACGATGCGCATCTTTTTCAGAAATGAAAAAGTTTCCCTTCAAGAGTGAAATATCTATTTTTAACGAACATTCGATAGAAATATGTTCTTTTCTGAAGCACAGTTTTTTGATAAGATTATTTCGTTTGTTGATTTGGTAGGAAATATTGTGTTTTTCTTATTCGGCATAAAAAAAGAGAGAGAGAAATGCAGCCCTGACGCTCTGAAAGAACACGTTTCTTTCAGAACGTGTCAGAATAAGAAAAAACATGTTTCTTTCTGATTTCATCGAAGCAAGTAATGTTCTTTAATCTAATTGTATATTTGGAAATTCCAAATATTAGCGTCGTATCGTCTTTAAATATCAATGCCCAAAGAAAGAGGATCAAGATGTTTATGTTTGAACAGCATTTCTGACTCATCTTTGCATAAATAAAAATCCATTCAATTTGCTATTGAGAGTATTTTTTAAATATTTGGAATTTAGTGGTTTTATCAGTTTCTCGGCAAGACAAATTTTTAATGTATCGTAAATCTAACACTTCATTGACAAACATTAACTTGAAACACACACCTATACAAAAACCTTGACAATCGTTTCCACAAAAATCATTCGAGCACGAGACATCATTAAAGGCAATTATTGCTACTAAAATATATTTTCAAAGTAATATCGTGTTCAAGACATTCGTAGGCAAAAATGAATCATTACAAAAATTTCTGAAATAGTCAAACGCTACTGCCACTTTCTTTTGAGTAGAGACTCAAAATTAAAAAATCAAGTCTTAATTTTTTTGGTCGCCACGTCACATATGATGGTGCCTCTGAAGATCCCGAACATGATATAAAAGAGTACTAGCGTAGCCAGAAAGACCTTCTGGAGTGTGTTTTTAGAAATTAAAAATACCTTGTGGAGGGTTTTTTAATTAAAAATTCCTTGTGGGGGGTTTTTTTTAATTAAAAATTCCTTCTGGAGGGTTTTTTAAAATCAAAAATACCTCCTGGAGAAGGTTTTTTTGATCAAAAATACCTTCTGAAGGATTTTTTTTTTTTTTTGATCAAAAACATCCCTTTCATATGCATTAACTACTGTATTAGAATTTGCATTTATGTTAAACCCAATGCCTGGGGGGTGGGTTACCTCCACCCCCTTCCCACTGCAAATAGGTTCATTACCAGAAACCATTTCAGACTTGACAACCTTTTCATAGGATTTGATATATTAACAGGAACAGAGAGAACTGTAAAAAAAAATGTGTAAGGTTACCGGTATTAATGGGTGTAACGTTACACGAGTTCTGAAGTGTGTAGCATCATTGTTTTGAAAACTTAAATTGTAGGAGGGACCTTGCACTGGTGGTTTCATTAGAATTCAAAGCGCATGCGTAAAGATCAAAATCGGTACAGAGCAGGTAAACTCTTATTTGCGAAACAAAAGCTGACCTTTGTGGCCTACTTAAATTGTTAAGAGTTAAAAGCTCTTGCTTTGCGACCTGTCTGTGAGATCCACCTTGTGGGTTCGGACACCACTCAGGCTATTTCCCCTGTTAGTGCAATAAAAATGTTTTATTTGTATATTAAAATAAATAATTGGTGTATATTGGTTGTGAAAAACCATGAACTTGATAACTGTTGAATAAACGAATAATTCAAAGCAAGAGCTGTAAAGAACTGTTTTTAGGATGATTTTTTTTAATACTGTTATAGCGACACTTCAAGCATTGTAACCTACTAATTTATTTTTGTACTTTCAATTTAAAGCGTACAGAAAGAAATTATTGTTCGATCATCTAATATATTTGGATAATTTACGCCATCGAATAGTTAACTTAAAGTATAAGTCTACTCGCAGGTAAAAATGAGTACCTGTTCAAGAAATCAGATGAAAGTTTAATGTTTGCTATTGTGTAACCTTTCAAAAAATATCTCTGTAAGCATGCAGACAATTATATTGTAATCTTACGCAGAAATAAGTGAGACGTTACGCTAGTTACATTACCATGGTGTAACCTTTACAAGCGATGTTATATTAGTTAAGTTACTCCAGAGCGCTGGAGGCAGCTAAGCTGGCACCGATTTTATGGAGTAAGGTTACAAAGAAATTTTTACAGTCAGTGGACGTCTTCCATACTGTCAGCACGCGAAGAGAAAATTTTTGTGCTATTGAACTCCAGTAGAACGCCCTCTATCACATGAAGATTGAATTACTGACTCTGTAATGCTGTGTGATTCCAAAACGTCTAGGTAGACTCTATTACCTCTTATCGCTTTGCCAACCTTTTCATATTCAAACTGTAGATTTACGAATAGGTTTCGCTTACGAAGACATTTTTTAGAAACAAACTATTTAAATAACATAATTAACTTTTAAGAGCTATTTTCCTTCATCGCATTTTTCAACCGATGAAGCAAATTGAAAATATATATATATATATTTTAATAATCTTCAGTGTTGTCACTGAAAATAAAAAAAATACACACTTAGCGATAGCAGTATTTGAATAGTCAAGCGTTTGAGTGAATGACAAACAATGTCAATAAATATTCAAAGTATTCTATATCGAGTACGCCCGCTTAACTGATTTTCCATATTCATGTTTAGCACGACTTCTCAATTTTCTGCATTCGAAATTTTCTTTTGAAAACTAAAAGATTCATTTAATTCACATTAACAGATTAATAAAATACTTGGTATAATTTCGTATTTATAATTTTCTTTAAACCAAACAACAAAAAAAGTCAAGTATTAATAAAACCGTTGAAAGCAAAGGTGAAAATTTATGTTGAAAAATCTTCTTCCTTTTTCTCAAATAACCATCCATAACATCGAAGAAAATACTTCATTTGAACTTTTTTTTCCTACCCAAAAATCTAGAATTTTTTTCCTTCTCTTTAGTTTATATAAAATCCGAAAACAGTTTTATATCCTTCAGAAACTCTCATTACTTGTAATAATCTAAAAGGACGAATAGAGGGAAGGAAAAAACTTTTTTCAATTTTTTAAAAATAGAGATCGTTGAAAGAAATCCTTCTATTTCTTATCTCTGCTCAGGAACTAAGTTAAATTTTAGCCGTTTTTGAGAAGTTCTTGCTTTGAGTTTCTTCCTTCTTTTACTCCGTTTCTTTTTTTTTTTTTTCTTCTTTCGAAACTGAAACTCGCGTTCAAGGATGACAGGTTTTGAAACGAGCTTGCATCAATGCTGACTTTGAGGAACTGAAGGAATATTTTTTTTTCTCTTAAGATTAAAAAAAAAGAAAAGGAAAAGAGAAAAACATGTAGAACTCTTGAATGTTTGTTACTGTAGGAAGGAAATATGTATTTTAAGATGAGAAAATATTGTTTAAACTTCATTTTGATTCATAAACTATTTACTATTTCAAAACAAAACATGTTTTTATCAAACATTTCGCACCCTTTTGCTTTTTCTTTTTACTTTTAATTTAGTATTTTTAAACACTAGGCAAGTGCGCTCCAATGAGAGGTTAAAGGATGTCACCGTGACCTCCCCAGATTATTCTGTAGTCGGCAAATTTGGGGAAAATATTGCATCTTTTTAAAAATTTATTTACTTTTTACTTTTCTCATTCGTTGTAGATGCCTGTTCGTATAGTATCATTCGGTAAATTCCGGATTTTCATTCGGGAAATTGAGAATTTCTCCTTCCTAAAATTCAATTTCGGGACGCCCCTGCCAATTGGTATAGAAATTAACTTCACGTATATTGCTGTTCATATACAATTTTATCTAATGGTAAAAATTGTAAACATCATGATATACGTCCTGAATTCGTGTATTAAACACTGTTAGAACCAGAGGTTGAGAGGGTCTTAGTAATATTTGAGGATGGGGTGGGGGGGGGCACCAGTATAACCTCTACGGACGAAAAAAAAATATAGTCCCATGATTTCCACTGTCACCCCCCTCAGACAAAAACAAACCGTTGTACTGATTGATAAGGAATCAAGAAAAACGCACGTTTTATGTAACAGTAATTTTATTCTAGTTGCATTTCGAAGCGATTTCCTTTTTGCCTGAAGTAATAGATTAAAAACATGATTTTGATCCATATTTTGAGAAAATACTTATTTTTTTTCACACTAAAACTGTCAATTTGCCCCCCCCCCCCCCGCAAAAAAAGTGCCGCTTGGGGCAGACCGCCCCCTCCGCTCCACCCTAGCTACGCCACTGAGCGACGCTCCTTCGTCGTTTCTTTTTCAGCTCAAGTTAAAAGTTTTCAGTTTCTCAATCTGATCCGTTATAAATCACAAATGTAGAGTATGTTTTTATCACCGGCGCTGCATTTCAGTTGACTCATTTCTATAATAAGGAAAGCCTAGACAACTAACGATTCCATGATAACACCCACGAAGTTCAGTTACACGGTTATCTCTTATCAATTGTGGCGGATCTTGTGGAGTAGAGCCGCACAAGGATAAGCGGACTCAACACCGGATGAAGAAAGCTGATAATTTTTTATCTTAACTAGAGCTTTATCGGACACGAAACATAAGAAAAAAAAAAAGAAAGAAAAATTTTAACAAATAGAGCAGAAACTAAGATTTTTCTGAATACTGACCACATTGTGGGAAAAATTTACGCAAAAACGACATGATTGTGACTATGATTAGCCCCCCCCCTCCCGCAATAACAAGTATTTGTAAAGTAAGAAAAATTGGAACTAGTCACTGATAAATTGTAACAAAATCTTATCTTTATTGATACTTTAATAAGTTATTACACTATTAAAAATTCAGGATATTTAAAAGGAAAAAAATTACTGCAAAATGGAATGGAGTGAATGGTTAAGTGAAATGGTCAAGATGACTGATCTTTTTCAAAATGAACAAATTGAAAATTCATTTTGATAATTAGTATATAAAAGTAGAACATTGTATTTTATAATACAATTTGCACTAAAATAGTATTTTTTTTTTCATGAAATATTTTCTCTTCGATTATAAAAAATATTTCCGATCGCATGAATCATTAAACAAAAGGTTGAATGAATAAATGCAAATGAATGAGTCGTGTCAGCCACAGCACGTGTACCAGATCTGCACCTTTTTTCAACTATAGCATTCAACTTCATTGTTCACTTGAAAAAAACATTTTAAATTTTCTGAATTAAAAAACATTAGAAAAAGGAATTTTTTGATGAACATTTTAAAATTTAGGTGTCGTGCTTGGGGACTTAAATATTTTTTGATTTGAATAAACTTTTTGTGGTTTATGTTGATCTGAAGGGGCAACCTTTTAATAATTTGATCCAAAAAAGTTTTTTCGATGCACATTACTGTACAGCAACTTAAGTCGTTTTCAAAAGTCGGAATCAAACTCAAAACACCAAATTCGGAAGCTATCCAGGGGAAAGTAGCGTGATGTCACAAAGGTGTCATGTCCGCCGCAGCACGTGTACCAGGTGTGCCGGATCTGCCGCCACCCGAATGACTCTTCACTTTCAAAGCCAATCCGGGCAATGAAATCCAAACTCAGTTTTCCCACACTTCCGATTCCCATTCGAAGAGGGAAAAGCCCATTTTTTGAGTCGACAACAATGGCCATTACACGGCATGACGGACAAGGAACTAAACGGTGTGATATGAAACGGGCGAATCTCAGCGTCACGTTTCGTTAACTGAGCAAGGGGGAATTGATTCAATTTAGAACGACTGTTATATGAACCTAGTGATCGTAAATAATAAAGCTCTTGTTTGATTAAGCTAAGCCTGGATGATCAACACTTCGCTTTTCCTGGAAGTTGATAACTGAAACAATTGCAAAGAATTCTCTTTGGTTTTGAATGCGCAAAAGGAGGTTGCAGAGGCAATGGGTGAAAAAAGGGAATTGATTTAGTCAAATTTTGTAGATTTAATGCTTAAATCTCTGCCTATGACACTTGTAAATTCTTACTCACAACAGGTTTTGTCCGCTCTGTCCGAGTTTTTACACCCGGAGATTTTTATGTGCTGGGCAGAGACTAAAGATCCAAATAAAAATTACTTCAGGGCATCTAATTTTGAACTCTCGACAACTCTTAAAGAAGTAATGCCACACAAAATGTAAAATATCTTCAACTTGAACTTATCAAGAGAAAATTGATAGTGGAATAATTATCGTTGATAATTTCATCGCGAAGAGATTTTTGATAATTATTAATCGAAATTGGGAGCACTTTTACTGTTTTACTTCAAGTTTTTGGTGGCTTAAATGTACTATTCAAAAAAGTTATTTGTTGACTACATTGTCGTCTTACGGCTCTAATAACATAAAAATAATTTGGGAAGAAAATGTTTGAATTTTTGACAGGAAACTGATGTACCGTTATTTGAACTTAAAAGCGGAACGCACACACACGAAAAAAAAAAAAAAAAACGTGTACGTGAACTTATTCTAGCTTAATTTAAAGTAAGAGACTTTGCTATTTTTGGTTGGGAATAATCTTACAAAAAATGTAAATTATGCTGCCAGTTAGCTGAAGATAATTAAACTAGAAAGTTTTCCATTAAGTTCCGTAATTGAAATGCTTTTTGAATTTTTAAAAAAATGTGTTTACAAATTTTTTCATCCATAAACTACCGAGCATTTCTGGGGGGGGGAGGAAGCGTAAGGAAGGACGTTATCGCTTCCAAAAGAAAAAAAAACCTAACTTTTTCGCAACAAATTGCGAATTGTTTGTTCATTGGGGTGGGGGGAGAAGGGATGCTCATTCACTGATCGACTAGGGTAATGCACCAGAAATTAACTACAAGTCAATAGTTTACCACTGGAGCACAAAAATGCGAAAAACAAGTAAGCCATCAATAGACCAGATAACAGTTTTTATTTATTTTTATTTTTTTGGAAGTCAACTCAAAATTTACATTGACTATAGGAATAATTACACAGAATATTTCTCTTTGAATAAGAACTTTCCCTTTTACGATAAATGTATCAATAAAGAATAAAAATTGGGGGAAAAATAGCCTGTGGTCCATTCAGGGCAACCGGTTGTTATGGATGGACCATCGAGTTTCAATCTGTAGACTACATTCTCAAATGAGAGAAGCATTACGTGGAGTACAAATATTTATAACAAGATATCAATAAACACTGCGAATAATAAATAAAAATTCATAAAAGGTTAAAAAAAAGCTTTCTCGTTCACCACTTGATATTTCTCTGTCTGTGACTTGCCCTTCTTAGCTAAAATCGTTTGTGGCCTCTTTTAAACTGTTGGCCGTCCAGTTTCTTCCATGTTGGAAACTCTTTTCGTTTGTACTTATCGACAAATCTCTCTAAAATGTTAAGGAACTCATTGACAGTTTCATTACTGAAATCAGAGGCTCGAGCTATTGCGGTTTTCTCTGGTAGCGTGAGACTTAATTCAGCGTCCTTCGCATGAAATTATAATACCATTTTGTACTTACCAGAATTTTGGTCATTTTGAAATCTGCGAGACAAATTATTACTCTCAGTCACTGGAAAGGCCAATTTCCGTAAATCTTTGGAAATTAATCCAAAATAAATGTCTCCTCCAGTTTTAAAACATGATTCACTAATATTTTTTTTTATTGCGGAGGTTTATCTCCAAATTTCTAACAAAAAGCTTCGCAACAGCAAAACTGTTTAGCACGTTCCTTGCTCTCAGTAGCAGAGCCCGACTAACTAAAAGTGAGGCTCTAGGCCCACAATAATTTGGAAGCACCCTGAAGGCTCTATAGCGAAATACAGTGGTTGATTTACTGGTTTGGAGGCCAGTCGGAATGCATTTTTGGGGGTCCCTTTGTCACAGAACTATGTAAATCATTTATCTTGTGCATTTATGAATCTCCTTTGGACCTTTTCTTAACTGTGACATGGTAAATTCGCTACTGGCAGAATGAATAAAAATTCTCCTTTAAGGAATTTTTTTTTTCCAATTAACAAGTCATTATTTTTTAATTGTGTATTTTATGTAAAATACATGTATTTTCGTACAGTTTTATAGCTAGGCATAATTCTTTAAGAATTTTGGGGGCCCTTAGAAAGTAGGGTCCCAGGCCCAGGCGTAGTGGGCCTGTGCGGTAAGCAGGTGTTGCTCATTAGTTGTCCACTCTCCATATTTCCCTCCTTTTGGCATATTTCTGAAACACCAATAGTCTTAGAAACTGTATTAAATTTTATTTTAAAAGATAGTGAATTAATTATAACAGTTTTTAAGGTTAAATTGGTACAGTCTAAGGGAGTTTCTATAAATTATTAAAAAATGTTTTTTCATTATTATCATATTTATTTTTAAAAAATGAGCAATTTTCAAAGATAGTTGAGCTGAAATTTCAATAGCATTTGTGAGGAAATAGTTTGTCAGGTGGTTCGTTCGTGGAAACACCTAATAGTCCAATGATAACTAAGTCATTTTGAACATTTTAGTAGTTGTTACTTATTTTCCGTAGTTGCATATCTTTAAATTATTGCTTACAAATGGAATGCTTGGCAAAATATTTTCGACGAATTTATGAGCAGTTTTGAAAGTAATTGATTCACTTATCATTGAAGAAGTAACATCTATTTATAATTTTAAATATGATGAAGAAAATTGCCGTGTGTAAAACAAATTTACTCGCTTTTTTCTTTTTTTTCCCTTTTTCTCTTTTACATACATATTCCCCTGTTTTACACACGAATATATATATATATATATATATATATATATATATATATATATATATATATATATATATATATATATATATATATATATATTTCCTTTAATTATCTGACAGGTGTTCAATTAAAACATTTTAACTTTTGAGAGGAATACTCATGTAAGTCAACATAAAGACCCAGAAACATTTATTTATTTCGCTTTCTTAATGTTTTTAAAATTAATTCTTGTTCGACGTAATAAAACGAAAGAAAAAAAAGTGTGGCTGAGATCAAAGTAAAAACAACGGTTTTTGTCAGGTAAAAAAAAATCTTGGTTTTATGTTAAAGAACAGTTAGATTCAGTGTGATTTTACCAAAGACTTAATAAAATGTTTTATTTCGTCTAAATCAGGATTTAAGATGCTAACTTAAAAATAAAATGTTTCGCTTTGAATACAAAATATTTAAATCAGGAATTGTAATCAAAATGCGAAAAAATAAAACGAACGGAAAATAAAGAGTAAGAAATAAGGGAAAGAAGAAAAAAAAATAATAAAGCCGATTCATTTATTTGTAATACATAATTGATTTAGGAGTATGAGTAAATCCTTAAGTTGAAAATGTTTTTAAACATCTCTTTGAATCTAGATTACAATGCATTTTTTCCCTAGATATAATGCTCTGAAAGAGAGAGAGAAATAAATATTTAACTGTAGATCTTTAAATAGTGATACTTTTCTAAGATGCAGAAAAGGAAAAAAAAAAGGAAAGAAAACGTGTTCTTTGACTTGTAACCCAAGGTAGTCTACGCGTTAAATATATGGAGGAAGGACGGAGCGTGGCGAATACAAAGAAAAAGAAAATAAAACAATTAGCGTGTTTTTTTAGCAGTGGTGAAAAATATATTTCCAATAGAAAATATTGCCTGTACAGTACAGCTATGAAATTCCTTGTATAGTTTTTGAAATTTGGTCGTGCGAGTAAAAAAAATGCATGTTTGAGTTTGGAAATTATCGAGTTAAAATTTGTCAAATTTTATTTTATATGTTTCTGAATATTTGTGAAACAAAAATCAAAATGAACTTAAGTTGAAGCATAAAACTCAGTAATGTATCTACAAATTGCGGGGAAAAATTAATTTTTAAATAGTATTGTACTACTTTTCTGCGTAAAATGTTGATATAAATATATAAATACCGGTACACTAATACGTTGTCAAGAGTGAATTTTTATGCGAATATTAGCTAATTAAAGAATGAAATATTCATTTAACTTTGAAATTCATTTAACTTTGTAGTTGTAACTGTTTAATAAATTGCATGCGATTTTATCGCTCTTGCATCGTTTTCGAAGATAATACTTGAAACTAATATCGATGTAGTTAAAAGAAATATTTATTTTTTACTTAAAAAACACAATTTACATCGGAGTTGAAAAAATCCAATCACAAATTCGCTTAGTAACTATTTTAATCCTTAAAACGAACATAAAAGAAGAGAGAAACAATTATATTTGAACCCTCAAAGAGAGATATTGTTAACGAGGTTTAAAAAAATCCTTCATTTAAAATCGGGCATGACCTCTTTTGACGTGAGAAATGACTTTTCGCTGTTATTTCACGATGCGGTAAAACAATGATTGTTTCAGTGCTTCTCAACTCACGGACTAGTAAAAATTTGTGATAAAATTCCCCTCACCTGTACTTAATCTCTTAAAGCAAAAAAAAAAAACTTTTCAAGTAATGAAGAACCATTACATAACTTCTTAAGTTTTTAATGATTTACTTTAAATTTTATGTAAATGCGAACTAAGCTAAACTTGGAGAAAAATCACAGAAAATTATAAAAAATGATCGTGAAATCAACATAAAAGATCGCAAAAAATGTTAATAAGATAAATTTTGTTACACGGTCGGGCAAAGGTCTCAGAGTACACCTAGAAACCAAAAAAAAAGAAAAGAAAAAAACAGATAAGGATCAGGGCCGTTCCAAGCCTGATTTGCGCCGTCGTGCAAATGTCTTGTGAGCGCCTCTATGCTCTGGCGTTCAGGGAACATATAGTTAACATCTGAAGGGAGGTTTTGTATACAAATATAAAGAAAAAAATACGTTTGGCAATTTAATTCATACAAAAATAATGTGAATTAATTTTGGAATATAGTGTACGTTTTTACTTTATATCTCGAAATTATTTCGAGTTCAGCAGCTGCTCTGAGATGATAATAATGCGTTTTGGATACGGAAAATATTTTAAATATCAAAGTTAACGCCATTTTGAACATCTAATCTTTAAGTGATGCATAATTAATAAAACTTGTATGCCTGTCAAAACATGACAACAGGAGCAGAGACGCAACTAGAAAATAGTTTTAGGGGGGCATATTGAAAAAAAAAAATCTCTTTTAAAAAGAGGGGTCCAGTGGTTTCCCCGGAAATTTTTTTAAACTTGTAGTTTTAAAACCGCAATTTTAGACGGTCTTTGATGGTGTTACGAAAAAAAAAGGTACAAGGGGCTCTGCGGAAATTTGTAGAAGTTGAAGCCTTAAAACGCGATTATAGGTCATATTAATTGGCGTTATAGAACAAGGGATGGCACTCTGGGATTCCACCCGATATTTTTTTTTCCTGATTGAAAAATAGATATAAATTAATTTCTCCTCTCCCCTCGAATGTTTCGAAATTTAACTTCCAAAAACGCAATTGTAGACAACTTTAAAGATTTTTACAGGAAATTGATTCTGGTGCTCACCCCTGGAAAAATTTTCAAAATGAAAGTCAGAAAAACTTAAATTTTCTGAAATTGAAATCTTAAAAATGCGATTGTAAGACCATATACATTAAGGCCTGCAATCTTTCGAAATTAAAGATCCAAAAACGCAACTTTAGGTGATTTTCGAAAGCAGTTTCAAGTGATGTTGTTTGGTATTCGGGGGGCTTTCCCTGGAAATTTTATGAAATTGATGATTTGGAAATGAAATCTGAGATTCTTCGTAATGCTTTTGGCGGGGGAGAAGGGTAGATTCGGAGGAAGGGAGGGGGACGTGTAGCTGTCCAATTAGCTGTACATATTGAAAACATTTAATTCAAAGATTTCTTTTTTTTTTTAAATAAAAGTTTTACGCCAACATCATTATTTTTTCTTATTATAATCACTTTGTTTTCCAAAAAAAAAAAAAGTCGAGTCTTTTTTTTCTCTTTTCAATAATACAGAATATTTTTGAAAAACATTCAACTCAGCATTCTAGAGGAGAGGGGGTACGGGATGAGGCAAACAGAGGGGTGCCCTGTGACCCCCCCCCCCTCTGGTTGCGCCATGGAGCACGAGGGCACTGATTTTATTCCTAAATTGAAGGATAATATTGTGGAGGATATTTTACCTTAAAATCTGAACCAGAAACTTGCCGGTAAAACGAAAAATTCTAAATTACGGAATTGTTAAAATGACATTGATTTATATCTCTGAAAGTAATATTCTTTAATATCTGAAACAAACACATTGTCCAAAGCTCTTTCTTTAACTTAATACACAAATAGTTGAAGAAAAAGGGGGTGGAGGAATTGACTAATCATGGTCAATTCGTTGCTTTTCAAAAACTAAAAAAATAACCTAAATTATTGTCTACATTACATGTGTATTATGCACAAGTAAATAATATGCAAATGTGCTTACCATATTTTTTTAAGCATGATAACATAAAAAAATACGATATAATACAATTACCACAATCAATACTCAAAAATCAAAAATTTAAATATTGCACAAATTATAATACAACATATTCACCGCAAGAATCAAAATAGCAAATTTCTTACGCTTCGTATGCTCAACCTTGTGGAAATATGGACATACCGCAATAGCGTTCACGGCTTCACATATGAAGAAAAATGCTCATGTATGCATAAATTATCATGTGTTTTCAGTGTAAAAGATTGCGCTTTTGAATAGCATGTTTGGACACAACAAGGCAATATTTTTCCTTTTAGAAAGGCAGTGAGGAGGATGGCTTGTTTTAATGAGCAGTATAACTTCACCTCCATTATTAGATATGATGAAAAGTTCAATTTTTTTTTTCGGTTGGAGATTTTTTTCACTTATTTGGAGCATTTTTGATTGGTAGAGCTAGGCGTCTTTTTGACTCTTGCGCCGTCGTGCGTCGCACGACCTTGCACATAGGGACGGCGCGGCCCTGATAAGGATAACCGTATTGCTGTGTGCAGGTAAACGGAAATATCTAAAATGAGTTTTCGAGATCTTATATATTCAATAATACCAATAGGGAAATGTTGAATTAGACATTTTTTCGTGCCTTTTTTTCAGCAGAAACCAAATAAGCAAGCTTGTACAATGAAGCTAACGTACAATAGATGACAAAAATGTAGAAAAATGTGCAGTTACTGCCCTTTACCTACCCACGGCAGTATAAACTAGCGTATTTCCTCTATGTGTCTCTTTACTTTTAAGGATTTTGAAAATCATCACACATCACCATTTTAAAGATTTTGAAAATCATCATACTTTTTCAGGCATTTATTGAGAGCTCGTTAAATGCCTGATGACATATGGTGAATTTTAGGAGTAGCGTAGGTGATATTAAGACAGTCGAACCTCGTTATCACGTCACTCTTGGGACTGTCTGCAAAGTGTCGTCTTAATCGGAATAATATAAAAAATGCATAAAGGAAAAATATTTCGGGATGAAATTACCAATTGAGTAAATTAACAAACAACTTTTTTATTAATTAGAATCAACAAATTTAGTTTGAACGGACAAGGATCAACTCACAGGGGAAAAAATATTTCCCTATAAAATACTTAACAATAAAAGGGATGGATTGCTTTCTTTTTGAATAACACTATAAACAATAATACTTTTTCTATGAAGTTGATTCTTAACTGAAGAAAAGGGGGTTTCCCGTGGTTATCGGGGAAAAAGAAACCACTTATTCACTCTTGACCACAATGCAAATAGATTCTGACAGTTAATCCACACCTTTCGAAACTAGAACGCTTCTTAATCTTTTTCTATGCCATTAAATTGTAGGACCCTGGGTCACTATTATCCCTTTCTCTCAAGGGAGAAGCTTACAATGACCAACTAGGTAGATAGTAGCAGGATAAGAGACCAACTGATGAGATGGTCTGTCTCTTCTCCTGCTACTTTCCGTTTTAAAATCCACCTAAATTGCATTCCTTTCTATTGTCCCTCATATCAAAGTCTAAAATCTGTCATTTTCAGGACATGCTCAGCCGTTCTAGAACTGGCATTGCATGGGGTCTTAATACAAGTCTCTTATCACTTGACAGAAAATCCTACAACAAGCTTTTCCAGATGTTAGCTAAATTCAATTATTTTCAGCAAATACCCACAGAAAATATTCAGCCATATTAAAATATTTTTTTTCTTACAATATAATAAAATTTAAACTTACCAATTCGAACAACATTAGAAGTAAAAAAAGGATAACCAACAAATCACTTTTTAAATAGCAAAAGTAAATAAATTAAATAAATATAACTATTCTACTTCAGCATTTTTTGCTCATCGACTGCCAAATTTAGCTTATGTTTTTTCCTCAATTCTGAATAATAGTTTTGAGTAAAAATGGCCAAAAAATCAATTATGGCCGTATGTATGCCAATAACTGAAATACTTAATCTACTTGACTCGTTATGGGCACAACAGTTAGAAAAGGATATCAATTATCTCAATCAATGGCAAAACTAAAACTTAAGACGAAAAAAAAAAAAAAAAAGCTAAGGAATGAATACGTACCAATAAAACTGCGATCTGTTAAGAACCAGCAATGTCAGGCTATTAAGAAATAAACCCTTAAAAACCTTAAACTAACAGATAACTTATGTTTTGAAAAAATGTGGTGGGGATGTTCTTGAAAGATGCAATTTTGAGAATCCGCTAATGGTCTTCTTAGAAAATGGATTATAAACTTGACATTCACAATAGCGCAAGATAAACCTGCCCATTGCTAATTGGGTGCAAATAACTAGTCATTTACCCTCGTAGCTAAAAGAATTGATTTAACAGTTACTAGAATTGTTTCTCCGCCGTCCCCTTTGCAAAAAAAAAAAAAAAAAAACCGCCGCCATCATTCATTTTTTCCCCGCACGAAAAACTGTTTTATGTCTACCAGTTTGCAGGATTAGCATTAGTTATTTGACTCAGTAAGCGTTTGCAACTAAACACCATAGACAAATGTTTTTCAAATGCAAGTGCAGCCGTAGAAAGGGAATTTTCTGTTGCTAGAGATTCCGATAATCTATTTGTCAGAATCTATTTGCTAATCACCAACGCTTCGATTGTGTCTTTGATTACATGTCTGAATATGTGTATAATACACTGATGCATAAAAATTAAGACTGATTTAAAATACAATTTGCGGCAGATGTTAAGTGTTTGAAGAGAGAGGGTGAGAATTAATCGGAATTACCGGAGAGAAATGCCTCTTGGACAGTGGCGCTGCGAGGGGGGGGGGAATACCCCAAGAAAAATTGGTTTTAACATTAGGACGAATCCTATTACAGTATTTCATTCGCATGCAAGGACTGCTTTGATCAAAAAAACCCATCCAAAAATAATTTCTGGCTGCGCTAGTGCTCTTTAAAGATAGGCGTGTATACTGTACATGTACTTCAAGTTTATCATGTTGAATCATATAAATTCAGGAAACTAAAGAATGATGCCTATTTTATAGCGCGTTTTTTGTTCCTGCCCATATTGCACGTCATTTTCTATTCCACTGTAAAGTCGCCTCAGAGCAACAGTAGGATATCTTAGTGTTACTTCTGGGTTTAGATGTCTAATGTTGTTCCGAGGCGACGATATGTTCATTGCACATCATTTTCTGTTTCTGTGTAGTAGTTATTTTCTGTTCTTTGCATGATAGACACTTTCCGTTTCTGTATATAAATTGCACGTTATTTTCTGTTCAAAGTTTGTTAGATAACATAACAACGCTTTTTAGCCACAGCTTTGGAGAATCTCTTTGCGTGTATATTTTGCTAATAAAAAACACTGCGATTGTATCTCTGTTTACATGTCTGAATCTGTTTCCACACATTGTAACACAATAATTGAGACAGAAAAAATCCAGTTTGTGAAAGATTTAAACGTTTACGGTTGTGAATTGATCTGAATGGCCAAAGAGAAATGCCTCTCCAAAGGTTAAATGCCTATTATTTGCCGCCAGTCAAGGGTGATTTTCCGGCTCGCTGCACTTTCTGGCATTCACCTGTCAATCATCATCACTTCTTAAGGGGCCCAGTACCAAAAGACGAGTGCATAATGCCTTTCTACGACCATTTCGTACTCCTGATGTTAGGTTACTGTCCATAAGATGTCATTCATTATTCCCATAATGTTATTGGGATGAATGAGACCTGTTGCTTAATTATAGTTCAGAAAAAATATCTCGCACTTGAAGCTCTAACTGGTTGATCATAAACCGTAAAAGCTATCTGATATGAAATCAAGGATTTATGGGAAAAAAGCTCATTTATTTTTCGGAAAACGGACAGCGAAATTTCAAACTCTTACTAGTTAATTTTAATCATAAATAAATATACGAGTATATACAATGGATGTTTATAATTGCAATACAAGTTTTCAATCTTATTCATTAGTCGATCGAAATTAGGTTACTGGAGCACACAAATTACAAATCATTGCATGCATTACAGTACAAGTTTACAAACTCAAACTGAAATTTCGTTACAATGAATACCAATACAACGAAGAATCCGTTTTAGCGAAATGTTCAGTCCCGATTTAATTTTCCTTGGTTTGCTTGAATTCCATTACAACGGAATTCCCGTTACAACGAATGAAATTTGCGGTCCCTTGATGTTCGTTGTAACGGGACTTCAGTGTACATGAATAGATAGAAAAAAGTTTAATGAAGTACAAAAATTACAAATCATTGCATACACGCGTTTCAGGGTTACAAGGAGCAGGGTTACATCTTCTGCATGGAGTTTTCCATGCAGAAGATGTGAGCTTATGAATTATTATAATATTAAAGCAATCAAATGGACTTAGTGTGTTCGAAAGTGTTTGGCACCGGAAGTGTCTGACTATGCTGTCATGCAACGCATCGCGTTAGTTAGTGTAGACTTCGAGCATCTTATGTAACATTACGAACTGTGTTGAACTGTAGTACGTAGTTTGTACTAACTGTGTTCAAGAAATGTTTCCCTGTTGACGAATCAAATTCATTATTTCAGATCTAGTTTTCCTGTTGCCAGTCTCCTCTTAGGTTTCCAACAATGTATTTCTAAGCAGTTATCACTCCTTTAGAGTTATGTACCTTCCCTGAAAAGATCCCCGTTCCCCTATTTATACAGCATAGATTTTTTAAACCAGGTATAGCGAAGTTTTATTAAGAACTGAATAGTGAAAAGAAAGTAAAAAATAAACGGGTAACATTTTCCCAAAATTTTTAACAGTGTGAGTAAGTGAAGTTGCTCTACAAGCCCACCGAAGCTGAAAGCTATAAGTAATGCACCACAACATGCTGTGCAAATTTTCTACATGGTAAAAACACCTGTTAATATTTCTAGATATTAACGGCATTTATCCTATTAAACCAGACACCTTATGCGCAGCTAAACCACGACGAGACACGAAATGAATGTTTAAGGTCAACTAGCGCCCAGACGAACATATTTCAATTTCGGACAGGATTTTTAGAGTTAAGATGCTTTGCTTCGTAATTTTGTTGCTGTATGTCTTCCTAAGGCAACTTGGGTGACGTTTTTTCTTTTTCTTTCTTGTTCATCGTGGGAAGATAGTAAAATAGTCTTTGAGGTCCTAGACACATTCTACATAACTTGGTTAGTTACGCTGTAAGTTTCTTTTTAGCTGCGTTTTCGTTTCTGGATAGTTTGCTCAATTCTGACAGTTAACATATTTTTCTTAAATTACTTTTCCTACTTGTAAACAAGGTTTGCATGGAATTAAGTGTAATGTCCTATGAAAGAAAGAAAGAAAAAAAAAACTTACTTTTCAGATTAGGGATATATGCGTTCAAAACATAAACTCATATATCGTATTAATATGCATTTTTGTGTATTTTATAAGAAATTCAATTGGAAAAATGAATTCAATCTTGAATAAAGTTCATTTTAAAGCTCTATAATAAAAAATGACGTTACTTATTGGAATTGTTCTCATATTGCATTATGAATTTAGTTAATTATCCTGATTTCAAATCGAGAAAATTAATTGCAAATGATTTTTAATGGTTTAGTTTTTCTACATTAAATGTAATAAATGAGAATTTCTACCTCAATTTTACTAACATTCACATTGATTCATATTTAATCTTTACAGTCTCAGTTTTGTCATCAACAATCAGCGCACTTGAAGAAATGGTGAATCGGTATTCTTTTTTTTATTTTAGGAGGGGGGAGGGATAGTGACAATTCAACTCAAATATTTTAGCACTTCTCATATCACTTTTTTAAAATCAAATTCATTTCTTGGTCACTTTTCAAATTTTGTAGATCTCATAATCTAGCTAGATCCTAAATAGTATATTTCAGCATTTTAAACTTTTTGCATAAACATTTCGATCTCCTTACTTTGATTCAAATGCATTCTTGAGGGAAGATATATTCTTTATGAGCTAATTGGCATCGTTTATAACAATAATAATCAATATGAATCTAGTGATCCTTTAGTTAAAGATGAGTTCTCCCTGTTTAAATGTCCGAAAAGAATTCCTGAACTCCAGTACCTCGAACAGTAGTGAAAACCTTCTTCAGCGTCTTCAGTTGTTATGAATGCAAATGAACTTACCTCTTTACATACCACTAGAAAGCAAAAAGGAGCACGTGCGGCCATTTTGTCCGATGGTGGACGCTGATCTCGGCACTTGTCTTCTTTGACCCCCTTCGAGTTTTCCCCACCTCCAGGTAAACTGTGTATTCTTTGGTTGTGGACAAAGTTGACAAGCCACGTGGGGGGCCTAAAGATTGTTGTAAGACCCCATAGGTAGGAAGGAGGAACACCTGCAGCTGCAAGCACGTGGCTACCTCACAGGTGATTGAAAATAAACACTGACCACCAGTCTTGTTCTGGTTTGCCCTTTGCCCTGGTCTGACCCTTGAGTGTGACAGAATGATGTCATTTAGTGGCGAGACAGATATTTTGTTGCTGGTCCGTGGCCCTTTTGGGCTGAAGATGTTTGCAGAAGTGCAATTTGTCAGGATTTCTCGCGATCCACGAGATTGTTGGTATTCGAAACTGTAGATGGTTGCGAATGCGTTGAGGTTTACTCGGCAGCTCAGAAACAGGTGCTTGGAAGATAGTATTTGCAGAAAGCATAATCTCAGTCAAGCGCAATGCGAGATTCACTTTTCTCATTGACGCTTTTTTTTCCAACGTGAAATTCCTTCTACCCTTTACTTAAATCCGAAGTTATGTGCATACCGTACGGATTTTAGTAGATCACCCATAGACGATGGAAATCGAATTAATGGTATTCGAATGGATTTCTTTGTAGAAGATTTCAAACATCTGGTGTGATCTGAAAATGATTTTTAAAGGATTGTCTGTTACCAAGCAATAAGAAATGATGCGTTTTTGTTATTTACAACAATAGATTTTCCCGGCATATTCTTAATACAATAAACAATATTTTGCACGTTGCACCGTGTATGATTACAACAATATCTGACTTCTGCTAAACATAAAACAACTCTTCTTTTTATCAACGTCTCTGGCTTTTATTTGTGTAACAACGGTTTAAATAAATGCAATTTATGTCTATCGGAGACTTAAAAGAAGATGATTACAGCAAGTTGAAGGAAAGGTGTGTGAAAATTAGCACGTTGAAACATTAGCTAATATACAATGTTCATATAGCTTTAAAATTATAAGGTAATAAACATTTTACCAAAGCATAGAAAAAGAGGGGGAGGGGGAGATGCATGATGAAATGTATTCTGAATAAATAAACAACTGCAATACATAATTAAATTAATTCTGATGTGTTTCGCATTTTCTTAGATTTCTGTACAAAAATGTTCATATCCATGTCTCTTTTTCAATTGGCTAAATGAATAATATTTAGCTAATAAATACCAATAAGTGTTCAAATTCTGTGCAAGATTAAAGCAATCATTAAAGATAAGTAGCTACATAAACTTGAAGGCTTTGAATACCATTGTTAAATAGATTACCTAACTTATACACACACGTATATGCAACTTTGGTACTTAGTCAATTGTGGCGACCTTATAGTAAAATTTAAAATTGTTCAAAAAAAAAAAAAAAAAAAAAAAAAGAAATAAAGAGAGAAAAAAAAGAAGGGAATAAATTTCCGCGATTGTTTTATTTGTTTAGTTAAATACGTACAAAAATGGTTTAATGATAAGTGATCCTTTTAAGTTACAGAATGCGATGATAGCTGATTAGAAAATGAAACTTACCGAGATATAAATAATAATCTAAATACGGAAGTTTCGAAATACTACCTTCGTAAAAATAAGAATATATTAATAAAAATTAGTCATTTAATTTTTGAGGTTTTTTTTTTTTTTTTTGTAATGATTAACACAAACATGAAGTACCCCACACACAAACGTAACATAATTATAACAAAAATTAGGTAGTTTATTTTTAGTTCAGATTTGCATCGTCGCAGAATGGGTTTGAAATCCCTATATTTCATTTTCATATCGTGGAATTTTTGGACATAGATAATAGAGTTTTATTCAAGAGAGAAAATATCATGATTAGCATTTTGCCAACACTAAAGTCCAATTCTGAAATAATCTATGTACACGCACGCATTGTTTTAAAATGTTATTTTCCCCAATGAACCTCATTTTTGATCGAAAACAGCTTCTAAAATTAAACGGATGCAAGCACAGAATAAAATGAGTATTATTAGAATACTTAGTGTTGAAATTATTAAACACTTAACGTTCTGACTTTACTCGACAATTATGAGAGAGAGAGAGTCGAGCAATAGAATGGAAAACCTAAAAGGCGACCGACAACACGCATTAATGCAAAAGCACGTTTTTCCGACTTTGGTTCTGCGAAAATGCCATTCATCGCTTTATTTTAGATTTATTTTTACAACGGATGTTAACAATATAATCTAAGGTACGCCCAAAGCGAGAAAGAACGCTTCTGTGCTAAAATTCACACCACCCAGAAAACGTGCTTTTTACAACTTTTGAGAAGGGTCAGCGTGCGTTACTGCAATTTTTTCGGTTTACACATTTTGCAAGTTTTGAAGTTGGAAACGTAGAAAGCAGTTTGAAATGTGTCACTGTTTGGTTTTTAGATCATTATTACGGGGAATAAGGTCTACTGCTATATGGGACACACTGCTGCTTAATCTGCATTTCCTTTATTTTATGACAAGGTGGTTGTTACTTGAATTTATGATATTTTTAACAATAAAACTCTTTCAGAGGAAAAAGCCGTGGATTATTTTAAAGAAAGTTAACTGAAGGTTTTTGTTGTAAAACTGCAGCTTTATCACCAGTTTAAAGTTTAGTAAATACATACAAATGCTTTTTGTTTTCATAGATAGAAAAAGGTCGCAGTGTTATACGTCCCAGGTTTCAACTACAAATGAAAGAAATAAAAGTAAACGTTCAGTACAAATGCTTTGTGTAGTAAAGCTATAATATTCTATGACCATATAAAGACACCTCATTACTTTCAATGGGACGATTTGTTTTAATTGAAAGCTCTTTTGGTGAAAAATCTATATATAATAATACTACTTAATATAATGTCCGAAGATATGCAGTCCAAGAATCGGGCAAATTAATATTCCCGTAAAAATGCTATGAGTATATCGCGGTAGACAATTTCCAAATATTTCGTATATCATTATTTATTTTGTAGAAGTATGTAAAAGCGTTTTGATATGAATTTGCTCAATGAACTTTTATCGGACAACAGAAGGAAGGTGATCCTTATACTAGGGGAGCACAAAGATTTTTTGGGATTTACTCGAGCGCGTCAGGTGTGATACTTTGCATCCTTTCGAGTATTTCCACTAAATTTAAGCTCTTTGTGTTGATAATTGCGTCTAGGACAACCCGTCAAATTAGTAAAAAAAAATCGGTCGTTAGAAATATTGTAGCGCTTCAGATTAAGATAACATGGGATAATTACAATACTAACTCAAACGCGTAAATTAAAAAAAATCTGACGATTTAAGCGTAACGTAAGAGTGTAGGACGTCTAAAATGTTGCAAAAAAAAAAAAAAGTGTTTTGACATTCTCGAGAGCGGTTGATTTTTTTTTTTTTTTCTAATTTTGTAGGAAAAAATATGCAAGAATTACGAAAAAACATAATCCGCCGATTTCTAAAAGCCGCAGCAATAAAAATCATCTATCATGTTTAGAGCGTGCACATGCGCAGTAAATGATTACAGCTGATGACATAGCAACGGTCCAGTTAAAGCTTGACCACAGAGAGATGGAGTGTGCGTTGACAGTTGAAACAGAATACTTCATTAGCTAGTAGGTATAATCGGCGAGATTTTTTTTCTAGCGGTCAGATTAATAATAGTACCAGATTTTAGGCTACGATGACTGGAACATCAAATTGTACCTTCTGTATAAAAATCTGACCCATACAAGTATTTCAATATTAAGATTATTTATTAATTATTATTATTGTTTTGCACTTTCAAAAATTCGCTACGAGTTTGCGTCACTACTGAAACGCCAGTTTTTTGAATGAGAAGACGTTTTGGGTTCATTTAACACCCCTCTGAATATCTGACCCGCTCGAGATATTTTTTCCTACCCCCCGCCACGCAAGTCGGCAAATGAACATACCTTTAGTATCAGAGACATGTTGGAGCATAAAAAATTATCAATATCTGATTCGTTCAAGTAAATCCATGTAACTGTGTTTTTTCTTCTTTTTTTTAAAATTTTAAATATCAATTTTTGAATATCAATAGACGTTTTCCCCACCACTAAAGGAGAACATTATATGGGTGAATATATGCTATTTGAACTGAAATGGAGCTTAGAAAATTTTTATTTAAAACTAATTGCATTATTGTTATCGTATGCTTAATTAATAAAGAATATTGTCCTTTATTTGGCCAACACAGTCAATTCTCGACAACTTTTATTTTAGCACTAATAGCTGAAAATAAGTATAAATGTATACTCCCCTGGCTTGCCTTTTCTC
>NC_072733.1:165149022-165225682 GCF_026930045.1 Uloborus diversus | reverse complement strand
AATTTTAATGGTTCATAAAATACTGCACAAATTATTAAACGTTATACTATTTTGAACTTCTAAAAAAAAAAAAAAAAAGATGCCTTTCGAAGTATAAATCTGCTTTCTTATGAAATGTACGCAATGATAGCTTCTTTCTAACCTCTCAGTTAAATGTCTGATTTTAAAATCATTTTTGACAAGTATTTCAATATTATTACAATTCATGAATTAGCTAGTATTTTAGTAACATGCAATCCCTACAGCAGTTAAATTCATGCAGCACTTAAATTAATAATCCCGTGGGAGCAATTTTTGAAGTTAGAAAATTTAGCAATTGTTTAACACCCATATTTGCATGTTGTAATGAGTGAAAAAATATGTATATTCTTAATCATGTATTTTTATGAAAAGGCTCAAATTTAAATTATGAGGGTTAAACGAGAAAAAATCTCACAAAGGATATTCTTATTAATTGCGAAATTCCGTTTTTAGTTTGAAAATTAAGAAACCGTAAAAGAAAGGAAAATAAATTATTAAAGCAGCAAATAAGCTGAATTTCAGCATTAAAATGAAGTGATGTATAATCGATTTTCTCGTCACAAGTTTTCTATCTTTCTATATTTGCTTTAAAGCTATGTATTATTAAGCTGTCTTCTGTACACTGCTCTCTTCCTTCATAACCTGTTGCAATTTTTTGATATTTGGAATTGCTTTTCCGTGTTTCTTCTATTTGAAATTTTGTTAAAGGTGTTTCATTCATTTTTACGTAGGGGAAACTAGGAAGTTTTGACACATAGGGAAACTTGACCAATGAGGATTTTTTCCACGAAAAGTGAAAATTTTAGTCATATTATTGGTTGACCAGTCACACAACAGTATTTTGCAGTGATAAGTCATTTCAGAATTCTCAGTGGTGTTCAAGAAATTCTATGTTAAATGGTATTACACCTAAAAAGTAAATTTTGAAGAGTTTGGATTTTTTTAGATTTGATTTTCCAGTTTTGAGGGAAATGAATTTTAAAAGTATACATGTTTTAGTCACTTTTCTGGCTATCTATTGATATACAGTAGTTTTGTAGAACTTTAATCTAAGTGCTAAAAATTTAAGGTAAACAAAAAAGAAAGCTACTTAACAAGTTTTTACCCAAACTAACTGAGATAATTGACCCAAGAAATAATTTAAAGTTTTTTCAATGAATTTTTGTTTGTAAAGAGCTAAAATATTGTGATTTAGACCTTAATGAGTTGCTTTTATTTAAGCAATATCTTTAATATTGTGAATATGAAGGAGGAATGTTTTTTACTTAAAGAATAACTAAAATATTTTGGTCTAATAAATTGTTTTTATTTGACAAATAACTAAAATACTAATGATCTTTAAGCCCAATTATTTGTTTCTTAATAAAATAACTGAAATATTGTTAGGGCTTAACTGATAAAGTTTTGAATTACACCTTTTGCTTTTATGCTAATGTGCAATAAGATTAGTTAAAAAAAATGTAACACTTCTCCTAAAGAGTGAACATTTGTTCATTCACTTCAAGTCTCACTTATTAAAGCAAAAAACACCATTAAACCAGTGTGTCTTGTCTCCGTACGTGTTGGGCCAAGCCTCCCTAGCTCTAGGAACACTTGATCTATTGACAGCGCAGATGCAATTCGGAGCACACTAAAATTTCCTTGTCCAGCAGTAAAGACAACGAAATAACTTATTTGACTAATAACTGATCAAGAATCGATCTGCCCTTTCTTTGTGTCTTCTGCACAAAGCAGAGATGATATTGCACTATCTTCTTTCAAATGAAATCGGACAAAGTCACTCTGGTTGACAAAGCCACCCCGTTTTAAGGTATACGGAATTTGCATTGAAAACATCGAAAAATGGCCCATAGTTGGACCATTTTACGGTACTTCTTTGAAAAAGATGCACGGAAACTAGTTTATTTTCTATGTTTGAGCTTCAAATTTACAACTTTAGCGGAATTTGATGTGCTTATTCTTTTTAAGAATTTATAGGTTACCTGCCTTTGCTGACTAATCGTTAACGTAACATATGTTTTTAGAGTACGCATATATACGTTTCAAAAAGAGTTGAACTTACGTCAGTTTCAAAATTTGTAATTTTTTAAGATGTAATTCTTTTAAAATTTTTGAATGTTTTTCATGCTCATGTACTTATGCTTCTTAACAAGCCGTTTATTTATATTTGAAGTTTTGTGTGCTAAACTTTTTTTTCTTTCTAAACCTTATTTCTTCATTTTTAATACGAGTTTACGCAAAACTAGCTACTCCTTTGCAACTCCAAATTATACCAATAATAAAAGTTTATAACACAAATTGAAAGATATAAAAGGATTGACCTAAACTAGATTTTTACTAATTTTGTGGTTGAATTCACAATTTTTATGGAATTTAATGCGTTTATCGACTTTTCTTGGAATTTATAAATTAGCTTTATTGGTATCATTACAGTAACACCTGTATTTCGAGTACTCATATGTGACTTTGAAAAGCCGTTGAATTTACGTCAGTTTCAGAACTCGTACTTTTAAATACAGTTGGACCCCGATTTAACAAATTCGTCGGGACCGAAACTTTTATACGTTAAATCGGGGTTATTCGTGATTTTGGGGTGTGAAGAAAAATTTAAAAACTGCACTTACCTTATCTTAAACCCCTAATAAGCAACTGCGCAGAAATATCCATAATTAGAAAGTGTACCCTTTTTATTCAGCATTTCACGACTTATTACACACTATTTGACAGTTTCCTTGATAGTTGACTCGAAATAGTTATCTTTCGACTTTATGAGAAGAAAAAATACTGTGTCATTGGCATCCTGCTGCATGAGATGTTTTTACAGTTTCCAAGCCACGTAAAGCATTTGAAAAAGTAAGCTTTAATGAGAGTTCCATTATCCCTTTCTGCATCAGAATGAATATTCGTTGGCTTCGCCCGTCAAAAATTGCTGATTCCAAGAAAAGTCTTTTTCTGCTTCGGACAATATGGATTTAACATATGGAAAAGAGTCCAATATTTTCTAACTCAAATTAATCATAGAATTAGTTTTTTTGGCTGTTAAATAATTCTTAAATTCGGGGTTTATTATTCGGTAAATAGGGGTTTTTGTCTTCATTTTAGTCGGGGGAAAAAAATTCACTAAATCGCGAAAATCGTTAGAGGTCCGTTAAATCGGGGTCCGACTGTATGTTGTTCCCGTACAGTTTTTAAATTAATGTTTCCCAAGCAAGTGGTGTATTTTCATTTGAGTTTTTGTGTTTTAATTTTTTTTTAATTCTAAACATTATTTTGTAACTGGTGATAAGAGTTAACACAAAACTAGCTACTTCTCGATAATTCCAGTTCACAACAGTTAAAAAATTGAGAACACACTTTGGTAAATATAATAAGAAAAGATGTTCGTGAACTAGTCTATTTCTAACATTGTGCTTAAAATTCGCATTTTTTATAAAATTTACTGTGTTTTTTTTAGAAATTTTTGAATTAACTGTTTTGAGAGAGAGGAGTATATACGAAAGAGTACAACTTATGTCAAAGCATCAATATTGCGCGAATAGTTGTGAAATTTATTGAGTTTTATTTTTAATGCTGAGCTTGGATTTTTTTTATTTTTTAAATATGACATGAAATAGTTTGTATGTTTCTTTTAACCTTATACGTTAGTTTTCATGTGTATACCTAATCATTAGTAGGCTATGCATATTTAGAGCACTGATAAGAAAATGAATTTAAAAACAATGCACGTAGCATTAAATGTTTTTTTTTACTTGTTCAATTATTAATTTGTTATTTAGCAAAACACGCATCTGTGGTTCAATTATCGCACCCTTTTCTAAACTTAATATGATTTTTTCACAAAGCTATGCTCACATCCACATTTTACAACTTCCAAAATAAGTTATCTGCACAACATATACATTCATAAATAAACTGTAAAACAATGTACATAAACTGTAGCTTTTATCTGACCTGAATGTAATACTAAATGCAGTTATCCCCACCCTCGTTTAGTCTTTCTTCAGTAATTATGCAGTAACATATTTCAAATCACTGCCATAAAAAATAAATTTTGAACAAAAGTTTTAAACATTTTAAAGAATGCAAATGATTTTGAACTTTAATGTTTTTTTTCTTCTAGATTTATGTTCTGAATGTGTTTGTTTTCATGAAACATCGGTCTGAGTGTAGTATTTGTACATTAACAGTCATGCAAAGATAAAATTTACCATGACAAAAAAAAAAAAAAAAGAGGATAACTAAACTTGAATAAAAGATGTTTTGGAGGGATAAACATAGTTAATAAATTACTTTCTGCCACACAAAAACATTAAAATCTTAATTTGATATGAAGCACAAGAAATAATGATACCTTTTATTGGGCCATCATGGTTCCAATTTAAATACAAACAGTTAACGCTTGAAATTGTTTTTGAAAACATCATTTAAAACTTACGTTTTAAGTAAGATGCTCAGTAAATTTTCTCAAAAAATAATTGCACCTCCCAATAATTATACTTTGAGTAGAATAACATACTCTGTTTAGTCTCAAAAGTGATTTTCGCTCGGTTAAAGGCAGAAAATTTATAATGCAGGCGAAGTCAAAGGCGAGGAAATTTCATCCCGAGGTTTTAAGAATTCTACAATAAGAGCAGTTATTTTCTTTCCCATGAGATTTTCTTACGAAATAAAATATCTTCTTATGGCGTCGCTTAAATCTAATAAAGTGGATGAATATAAAGATCTCGTCAAATAGTTTTATCTACATTCGTGGAAAGATAGATTTCTTTTGTTTATATCTCATGGTTCGTTTTTTAAAGGAATATTTTATAACTTAATTGCAAATTTCGCTTCAATTGTTTGATTTAGTTTAACATTTTTTCAATAACATTCAAGTGATTGATTAAAAGAATTCCCACGATGATTTTACTTTCTCATGGTCTTCATCTTCGTACTAGGTCTCTTCATAACCTCATTGAAACAGCTAATCGTGATGTTTACGCAACATTGCATCAATAGATATTTAAATTAAGAAACTGGTGCAAAAATCAGTTTTTTTTCAACATATTTAACTCGTTCCCCCATTTGTTTCAAAGTGTCCCACTTCACCGTACCCTTCCGCTTGTAGCATGTCCTTTTATAATGCATAAGCATATTTAATAAAAAAAAGTATAAAATGTCACACTTTGTTACCCAATAAAAATAGAAAAAATATTTCCCCAATTAAGGATTAAAAAAAATTGCATTGTAATGACCTAAAATACGAAATGTGAATGAATCAATTATTATATAATTCATAAATGTCTTTCTATACGTACACTAAGCTATTTTAAGACATTTGAGATTTAGGTTTGAAAGCTTTAAGTTTCTGAATTCCTAGACGTGCAGCTTTTAAATTAAATGAGGTTATTCTGTCGTCATGAATCAATGTCAAAATTTCTGTATGAAGTTTAAAACCCGATATCTGCACGACTCCAGTTACGTTGTGATCTTTATGCTAAACATTCTTTGAGCGAATGAAATACTTCTCATGAACATTCATCGCCGGAGACAGTCCTTTAACTCACAACATATTGCTTAAAAGTGTTTGGCATATTTGTGACACTAAAGAAATTGTTTACTTTAGATTTCATACTAATTTAGCAGCACTTGTCAAGTTTTAATGAAGTTTCTCCTGTCGTTGAGCAGCTTTATCGCGCACCATCTAGTTTCCAGGAGTGCAGATAAGTAGCTAAAGTTTGATAATGAGGTAAATGTCTTGGTGATGGATGCATTTAATACATATAATCAATGACATATATTTTAGCTATTGAAAACACTACGTTCGACAGAGCTTTAGTCTCAAATGAATGTTCTTTCCAATAAGGGAATGGGTTGTTAATGAAATGGTTGAATACATTTTTGAGATTTTCTCGCATCGAAATGTGTCTGTCCGTATGAGCTCAAAAAAAAAAAAAAAAAAGTTTTCCAAGTATTTTTGTTATTTGACTCTCCAAATTTAAGGTTAGTTTTTGTCAATTTGTAAGGAAGTAATCAAGTTTAAAAGTGTACTAAAACCAATACACGAAAAAATAGACATTTTGTCCTGCACGTGATAACTCTTTTTCATTTCAAAACGTGTAGAAACAAATGGTTTTATCCCAAGAAATTACACGCACACACATTGCATGATTCCTTAGACAAGACTTTGGTTCATTATAGTTTTTAAATATTACTTTTGAAGTAAAATATGAGCTAGCAAATACAGGACAAAATGGATGATTTTTTACGGCATGGTCTATTTTTTTCTACTTGAAACTAAAGCTAAAAATAGTTTATAGGAAAGTAAGGAATAAGATAAATGAGCCAAAGATGACCAGTGTTCCTACGATTGACCCCCCCCCCCCCCCTTCCTCAAAAAATGAAAAAAAAAAAAACAGCGCTAATGCATTGAGAAACATCTGTACATAGTGCAAATGGCTCTTTTTGAGGAGTTGGCTTTGGTCGGCTGCCATTATATACAGCGATATCACTTTTGAGGAAAAGTGGTTCGAATTTCCAGGTTAGAGTAAAATTTGATTTACACGGTGCCTTTTTTTTAGGGGCCATTAATTAATTACGTAAGGGTCCCGAGGGTGAAGAGGGGTTGGAAAAATCTCTACATACCCTTACTTTGGGAAGGGGGGGGGGGTCAATCCCATTCTTACGTAATATTTTCCAAGTCAATATTTTACATTTGAAATCGCGCGGTCAACAAGTGGTTTGACAGGAATTATATTTCATTTGCGTCTGGAAGGTAAAAAACGCATTAGGATGAGCTGGTTTTTATTTGTTTTACAAAGAATGAATAGTGTAAAATATAATAAAAGAATCGCATTGTGTATGGCATGTTTTATTTTTAATTAGTATCTCATCATATACAAAAAAATGTCGAAAATGCATTCAGTCCAAATCCCAACTTTTTAGTAAATATTTCTTTACGCTAAAGGGTTTAATTTAATAAGAGTGAATTTAATTTTGATTCCAGTGATGTAAGATTCGTTATTTTATTATTTTGAAAGACGAAACCGAATCTTACGTAAGAATAAGGGGGATTGGTTCGAAAAATCTTAAGTTCCCTCTTACAGGGGGGAGGGGGGTCAAAAATTGCCAAAATCATCCTAACGTAATTAATGAATGCCCCCTTAGGTTTTAAGCGAAGATACGTTTTCTAAAAAAAAAACTTATTTCTTTCTTTTTTCAATCGTACTCAAATTCACGTAAATACAAATGTTCATATGCTTGTTCCCAAAGTGACCACCTTAAGAAAAAAAAAGAAACTTATGCAGAATGGTATTTTTTGGTTGTCAACTTTTTTATATTTTTTAACATTTCACTTTTTTCTGCTACTAGTTTTTCAAATTTCTGCCAAAAAGAGAGAAACCATGAAACAGTAGGATTTGAAAACGATTATTGGAAATTGGTTTATTTGTAATTTTTTTCTTCTTTTGAATGAATATTGTTTTACTCTTTCAGAAGTAAAATTTGGTGCCGATATTTTTTAAATATTTTAAACAGATTATAACGCATGGATCACCTTTGGAACACTATGCTTCTAAGGTGACCAACAAAGCACATTTTTGAAATCGTATTATAAAAAATAAGATAAATTTTATCATATGAAAATAATTACCTTTGATACATGTTGCAGATAAGTATAAAACTCAACGTAAGAAAATTCTCCTAACTACGCGTAGCCATTATGAAAAACCATCAAACCGTAACTATTGCCACCTTAGCCTCAATTGCCTTTAAAATTTCAGCAACAGATTCGGAGGATATTTTTCTAGAACTGAGTAGCATAAAACTGTTGTTAAAGAGCGAGTCCTGCGGGCGACAGGTCAACTTCGCCAAAAAAAAAAAAAAACTTTTAATTTGCTTACCATGTCCCCAAAGTAAAATACTTACACGGACAGATAATGTTTTATCTTAAATCTAAAATAGTTTGAACATAAATATAAATGTAAGAAAAACTTGATTCTTAGTTTCCCATAAGTGACGGTGGAATCGCTCATTGAAACATGCATTTCGAAACAAAAGTAGAAATACGAATTATAGAACTTTTTGATAGCAAATATAAATGAGTTATTAAGTTTCAGGAACATGTATTTCAATTTCTGAACAAAAGTATAAAAGCAAATCACAGACCATTTTGAAAGCAAATATCATGGAATTATGAAATTTAAACTCGGTATACATTTATTTTTATTGCAAAGCATTTGGAAAATCGCCTTATATTCCCTTAGTTTAAATTATAGCAATGCTCAGATAATGATAAAAGCTGTTTTTCAGCATTTAGAAGATACAGTTTTACAATAAGTACGCTGATGAAAATTCTTAACGATGAAAAGTTTAATATGCTTAATGACTTTAAAATACCGAAAAGTTTAAAATTAATTAACTAAATTTGCGAAAAATATTACTACATATCTATTTGTATAAAGTGCAAGCAGTTGACAGCGCAAAACTAAATGAAAAGATAGTGTAGAGCAATTAATTTAGTAAAAACCTTCAATTGCTTTTCAATTATTTTGAGCGAACTGGTTGCTGCTCTCCAGAAGCTCAACATAACACGATTTATAGCGTAACAATACATCGTAAAATGATATCTCAATCCCAGACACATAGATAAAAATATCTAAATTTTTAGTGTTTCTTTTGGTATTTGCTATATACTAAAGTTTTCTGTGAATGTTGGTGGAACGCTTTGCTCTTGATCAATATTTGGTGCCTTACAAATAATGTGTGAAAAATGAATTTTCTAACTATTCGTGGCTTACTTTGACCCATTAAATTCCTCCAAAGTTTAATGTAACTCGGTTCCGAATAGTGCGATTAAATGACTTCAAAAGTATGATCACATTGTTTGAACGAAAAAAAAAAAAACGATCGTCCTTCTAAAATGTATTTTCATGGCTACAAAAGTTTGGCACATGGTTCAAAGTAACTTATCTTGTTAATTTAATTGCAACTCGTAATATTAAAAAGACGTTGTGGATTCAATAACTTTAGTTGCATTAGATTTCATACGCTTAATTTTATTCCTGGACACATTTTTCTTAAACATTTTCATTGTAAAAGTTTTAATCACGTTCAAGAACACAATTAAATTGCTAAAATCTAATAGCTAAGAAGTCAGTTTAATTTTCCGAAGCTTTCAGTTAATATCTTTACTTCAAATCCGATTCTTCACATTTTTCGTAGGGGCAAAAAATGAAAATATTGTAAAGAGATATTAAGTAAGCTAACATCAAACACTTCATTAGAATTCTTCCCCAAACGACACACCGGGGAAAATGCACGTTCATTTCGCGCTGGAGTTTTACTTTCTTCGATGCATCTTACTGGTTAAAACCCTTAATGGGAGAAAAATAGCTTCTATATTTTGCTGCAATTTCAGATTGCATTTTGAAAACATTTCTGGAATGTGAGTTTAAAGAAAGCGTTTTAATCTGTTAACTCAGATATAATTGAGTTGACTTGCCAGGAAAGGGTAAAATCATTGTTAAAAGGACTTGCATATTTGTTTTCTTTTTGATAAGAAACATTTCACTGATACAATTTGGTTACTTTTAACCTTTTAAAACAAAGTATGCAGCATGCAAAGTGAGAACTATTTAACTAACTTTTTGTGGTATATATTTCTAAATAGGAGCAGTATTAAATGAGAAATATCGATGCAGTTTATAAATTTCACAATTAGTTGTACATGTATTAAAGTATCAAATTTGAGCGTTGTCTGTACCCATCTAATATTTTTTTTTAAACTCTTTGTTAGACTTCCAGAAAAAAAAAACACTAAACCGCGATTCTAAATAAATAATAGAGTGATATACTTTTAACTAGGTCATTATTGCTATAGGTATTTAATGAAAAAAATACTGGTAACTATAACCATATCCTGCTCATGTGTAGAAGAAATTTAGACACTCGTTAAAATTTCACAATTATTATTTTTGCTACTCCTGTGTGAGTTTAAGAAATATTTCATTCAGTAAAATTACTGTATAGACAAATTCATATTTTTTTATAAAGTAGTTTAAAAAATGACAATTAAATTTAAATTACATAGTTTCTCAAAAGCTATATGTTTGATTCTACAAAAAAAAAAAAAAAAAAAAAAAAATTGAGGTGCATTCATTTCAAAAAATAAATAAATGTTACAAAATATATATATATATACTTTGAAGGTTCTGCAATTGTATGACATCAGCAGTGATTAACTATTTTTATCTTGCTAGATATCTGTATTTTTTATGATTGACATAAAGGAAATTAAATATTTTAATCTGTTAATTAAAAAAATAAAATTAAACTCTTTCTAAATCTCGGTTTTTACAAAATCAAA
Source organism: Uloborus diversus (assembly GCF_026930045.1). Classification (NCBI taxonomy): domain Eukaryota; kingdom Metazoa; phylum Arthropoda; class Arachnida; order Araneae; family Uloboridae; genus Uloborus; species Uloborus diversus. The sequence continues at coordinate 165,215,316 of NC_072733.1, read as the reverse complement.
CTATAAATGATCATGTAATTATATCATCCAAGCTCTTTGAGTCATTGACATGTTTCAATAAAAGCCATACCAATCACATAAGATAACGGTCATACCAATGATAAAAAAAAAGATTAAAATTTGTCTCAAATATTTATTTTTGTAGCTTTTCAGATTTTACTTACGTCAAGAACTTAAAATTGCAAGGTTTATCACTGCATGTTATCAAAATTTAATTATATTTTCTGGTATACTATAAGCCATATCAATAACAAGGAATAAAAACACTTCCCTAGAAATAAAGTGTAAGTTTGTTGCCAATAAACACGCATGAAGAACTTTAAAATGCAAGTTCTAAGGAATTAAATAAGCGCAAATGGTTCTTTTCCATTCATTCTGCCACTTTTTCAAGTTAAAATTTTATAGGAACAAATTATTATTTGAACAAAAGGGGTCATATCCTGAGTGAATCTGTAGTACGAAAACTTTTAGATTCAAAATAACACATGTTCATTATCCTCAAATTTTAATCCATTAGCTTTCGGTTCAAGTTCTTCGATAAGAGACTATGAGAAGGGGAAACATTAGGGTTTTGGCATAATTGAAATTTTCAACATTCAAGTTTTCGCTCAAAACGGCACATATCCAAAATTAAAAGGCGATATCTCTTTGTTTTTTTTTACCCAAACATTTTTTATTCTGGGCCATGATTTGTTGGGCTATTATGCTCAATTCTGCTCCCAGAACAGATAATAAAACTACTTTTTTCTTACCCCGATTCGTTTTTTTCACCTCCTGAACATTTTTGAAAAATGGATATTCTACCTTTTGATAAATTAGTCTTCAAGTATAAAATTATCTAAAAAAACGTTTCAAGAAATTAAGCTTAATAAAAACGCAGAGCATTACAATTTTTTAGAATCACCCATATTAATCTATGTTCAGCTCCTCAGCGAATATTTTTTAAGAAACTATAAATCGCGGCGTAGATATTTATAGAATTACGAATTCCAGTAGCAAGAGTCAATATTAAAACTAAAATATTCTACCTATTCCCTAAAAAAGTAAATCGATCCCAGAGCATCATTTACTTAAGCATTTTTCTCGTGTCGGGTCTGTGATTAATTGCCTAACAGAGTCGTGCAATAAGTTTACATGCTTGGTGCACATGGTAAGTTATCTAATTTCAGGAATACTTTGTGTGAAAGGTATTAGATCACACGCTATCATACGCTAATGTATGAGCGTACCCATGCTAATAGTTACACAAATGCAAAAATCTAATATTTTCCGAACATTCCAAATTTGTGAATAAATTACATAATGTTTAAGTACACATTACATCTTTGTTTCTTTGAAATTAATTTCTAGTGACCGAATGCGATAAATTGATTACATATAAACTTGTCGATCCCTTTTAACATCAATTATTATGAATTATTCATGAATGCTGCCTTCATTTTGAACTCACTTTTAGATTTAAGTTTCATTGTATATATAAAAAATATTACGAGACTTCATGTGAATGCTATTCGATCTGGAAATGAATATTCATCACTTTCACCCCATACGAATGCAAATATCTTTCGGATCTGTGTAATATATTTTTAACAATCGCAAGTTAAAAGCGTTATTTATTTACATATTCTTCAAAACTTAGATAGCTTAGGCATTTTAATACATACTTCTTTTTTTTAATGCTGCCTTCATTTAACTTATAAATGACCAAATATTTTTGTTTATGTAATAAACGATACTTTTAGCTTGTTGTAACTTCACATTGCTATTTTTTGTAATAAAGTATGAAGTCGGAATTCAATGAAAAGGTTTTTGTACGAATATCGTCGGATACGTGTATGCAACTACTTTCTTTCTGATTTTATGTGCACTTATGATCTGATGAACGTTGGTTCTGTCTAGACCAGTGTTTCACAATTTCTTGGACGGAAAAAATGAACGGAGAAAAGTAGAAAAAATTTTCGTGACCGGCGTCAGCCAAAATTATATTACGTATATTGCATATATTAGGGTTATGACGTACAACCTTTTTTGCTTGTAGCAAAAATCAATGAAAGTTTTTATTCATAATCAAGAAAGAACAATCCTTTTTTTTTTCAATGCCTTAAAAATCTTCCGCACTAATGAAGTTGAAAATCCTTAAAATTTTATATTTTTAGCTGCCTAAATAAACTAGTTGAAATAAAATTATCATTCAAATTTATATTTTGCATATCTGGTACAGTTCTGCCATTCACTCCTTGTACGGAAAAATATTCGTTGGTACTATCTGTACCTCAAAGCCAGTCCAACAGTTACGGTTTTCCGTTTATCAGCGCATTGTATGTAGAATCCTTCTTCCGCATCGAGCCATGTGAACGTAATTCTAATAATAACAATAATAATACTTTGTAATTATTTACCAGTGCTACTAAAGCACTCGGCAGCTAGCTTTCTCTATAGCAATAGAGTAACTTAATTGATAAAACTGATGTAACGTATGAGCGTTACACCAGTTTTATCAGTTAAGTTACTCCATTGCTGTGGAGGCAGCTAAGCTGCCACTAAGGTTACACATTTTTTTTTAATAGTGTGGTACAGATATATCGACTACGAATTTTCAATACATCTTAAAATTAGTTCATGGACGTAGAGCAATTGTATTTCAAAATACCATCCATCAAAATCAGGTTTCCTTGCATGTCTTTGAGTTAACAGAATACACTCTTTACAGTGCTATCCTTCATTTAGGATATCATTGTTAATACTGTAGCCTTTTATCTCAAATACAAAGGATTCATCATGATGTACAAAATGAAATCGTATATTTCACGTGAATTCCATCTCACATAGTGAAAGAAAAAATAATTTTCCCCACTTAAATACGAAGTATGCTCCAGTTTTTAGGAAATCTACTATAAACAGTATTGATAAACTTCATGTGTAATTAAGCAGTAAGTTACCGCCTTAAGCCAGGGCTAAGGCAGAAAGCCCGGATATCCCATTCAGAGACTGCAGTTTCGTTTCGGACTCATTATGTCTGGAATAATGAATAACCGATTTGGAGAATATATTATCTCATTTATCTGAGAGTGCCGACAAACTGGTAGATAAAGTAAATTTATCTCGCCAGCGAGAGTTCGCAGCCATGAAACGATTCAACTCGTAAATTGAAGGCAAAGCTTTGGTATTAAGCATTAAGCTACCCCTCAAACCAGGACCAGAAAGAACTATGTGCAATTTACCGATAGTTCGGTTATCATATCCAGAGACTGTAGTTTTATCCTTGTTGTGGACTCATCAGTTAGGAAAAGCAGTCCTCCAAGCAGATAAAGTACGGTAATATAATTGGCAATCTATGCTAACACCAAGGTTTTTAAGTGGTTTGCCTCTCAATACTCCTTTCCTATGCCAATGATAAGAAAAACAAGTTGCAAATTTAATTAAAAAAAAAAAGAAATCCATTTGTTAAGAAAATTAGAAAAAAAAAAGATTACTACATCAAATCACGCAACCTTGCACAGAACTGCAGACACGTGTATCGGGGTTACAAGAAACTCCCTTTTCAGGGTAAAAGATGCGATTTTATGGATAAGGTATTATGCAACAGTCGGATGTCTTTCGATTATATTTCTCGAGATATTTCGATGCATTATTTTCATTTACGTAAATGTAACTCCATTCACTTAAACGTGGGTTTTAGTGTGTAAAATTGCTTCTTGTTACAGAAGCACTTATTATCATTCTGAAAGAGGATTGAATAAATGTTCTAAGATTTTGAATTTTCTAATTAAGAAATTCCGAAACCCTCTAAGGTAGCATTAGTATATAAGCTAGTGTTACGGGGAGCAATAAATATAAATTTCAATTAGAATTGAGCAAAAATAATGAAAACAGCTGTTAAAACAACAAAGTTTGCTGCGTGAAATGAGTACGATATTAAAAATTCAGTAAAAAAAGTTTATTTTTGAAGTCATTTGTGAATAAATTTGTACACGAAATTCATGCATATTAGTCATTTTTGATCAGGCTGCTGTAACAAGAAAATTAAACGGGATAAATTTCGAAGTTTCCGCTTCAGACTCTTTCGCTTTAAGTAGTTTATTTTTCGAGTTTCAAGTTTCCTATTTTGTAGTGCTTTGTATTTTTTTTTCTCTCAGGAAGCTTATTCTAAAAGCGTTTTTCTTTTTGAGCATCCTCTATTCAAAATATTCTTTTTTCAGATTCTTTTTTTCTCTTTAGGCTTGATTTTGTTCATTACTTTTTTATAATTTGCTTTAGGTAAAATTTTTTTTTTTTTTTTATGATTTTGACCTGGATTTCTGTAAATGTAACGTAAAAACAATGCCCGAAAGCGTTATTTCTATTCTTTCTCAGCTTATCTATTTATTAATTTTCATTGCGAGTAAAGCCTAATCTTTCTAAATATTTGACGTAAAATGTCGAACGTAGTAAACGGAGCAAATATTAGTTCAGAATTTTATTAAACACTAATATTTTAGCTTTATTAAGTATTTATTGGGAATTATTAGATAAAGTAGGGGAACTTGAAGTAAAGTGAAATAGTGGGGCAAAGTGAAATGATAAAATTGTTTCACCGTTTGCACCGCCGCCTATCTGGCATCTTAAACAATTGTTGATTTTCATCAAGAAATAAATAGCTCCATAAATCAAGGTATATAATAATACAAGTCATTTTCACAATTCTATACACAGATTGTAACGTTTTGCTGCTTATCAAAAAATGTTATTATAAAACGGTACAATTTTGTTATTAGCATTTTCAATACGAATTGATGTCTACTGATATCCAGGGCTGGGATATTCGACAAAATTTGTCCTCGCACAGTGAAGTATTTTTTTCACATAAAGTGAAAACAAATCTTATTTTTAGACGAAAAAAATGTCAGCCCTTTTTCATTTCTGCTTCCAATTTTAAGAAAAAAAACCCCATTTTTATCTCAATTTTATCGCTATTTTTGACAGCACCAAGACAGTGACAAAAAAAAAAAGAAAAAAAAAAGACCGCATTGTTAGTGAGAAATTCAAAATCCAAATGATCCACTACAAATACGTCATAACTAATAAGTTTTCAATCTTGGAAAATACTCGGACCACTTTTTTCAGTCACACACATGACAAAATGCAAAATGTCTCATATTACAAATTAACTTGATGCATAAGACGTATACTTAAACTTTTATCTTTATACATTTGGTAGTCTATATTTTATACAGCTTTATGAAAGATGTTACACGCGTAACGTTTCCATATGGTTTTCTTTATATGTTGGATATGGAGGGAATATAAGTAGGAAGGTTGTTTAAGTTAGTTTTCAACCCTAGGAAAATACTCAGACCATTTTTCAGTCACACACGCAACGCATCAAGAAGTAAAGTTTTTCTCCAAAATTAAATTGCAAAACTTAAAGAAAAATAACGCATATTATAAATGATTAACTTGATTATTAGCTTGATACATAAGACATATACTTCAGCTTTTATACTTATGGAACAACATTTTCAACACAGCTTAAAAAAGATGTCCCACACGTAACGTTCTTCATATTGGATATGAGTGTAAGAGTGCGAGGCACTTTTGAATGAGTCATCTGAAAATACTGCGTGCTAGCCCTAAAGCTATGCCTTAGGGTGAAAAAAAGAAATTATTTTTAATGTACTTAGATGTACTAAGAAATGTGTACTATGTGTAAAAAAAGAAAATATTTTTTTCTTATCACGGTAAATCGTAACATTATTTCTCACGAGTTTTTTTTTTTTTTTTTTTTTTTTTTTTTTTGTGGGTACGCCATAATTTTCTTAATATTTCGTGAAACTTCATTACACAGGCATCTTTGAAAGATTTTTTTCGCCGCAATTGGCAAAAAATAAACCAACTTTCATTTTGTTGTAATTCGAAAAATTACGTTCAAAAATATCGTACTTATAAATTCTCGCTGTTGAGCGTGAATTACATCGCACGGGTTAACTCATGTATTATGATCATCAAAAATGTTGTCGTTATCCGACTTGAAAAAATTAAAATCACCAGATGAAGAAAATAGGGTGCTGGAAAACAAAAATGGACACGTTGTAAACAATGTCTAGGATTTGATGCGGACAAATAATATATTGAGAAAAAAAAAATATTTGTGAAAATTTGCATATATTGACTGAGGAATAAAACATGTTTTCGAAACATCTCTTTAAAGTAAGAGCATCGATTTGAGCAGATCGCTTTTTTAAACCGATATCCGGCAGCCGATCCAGGAAAAATGAGAGTTTATCTTGCTATATAAAGCTTTTCAGAATGATGCAACGTTTTTAGGCTTTTGGTTTTCTTTTTCATGTCCTAAGCATTAAAGCGAAACCAGTATTCTACATTGTATTTACATTCTTGATTTTCCAAGTTATCTCAGCTTAAGTAACTGATATACTGCACTTGAAATCAGTTGATTTCTGTTATTCTTTAAAATGTTAATTACAAAAACCTGATCATTTTATAATACAAAAAATTATTTTTAGTAAACCACAAAATGTTACGGTACGGTTATCAAATTTTGAAAATGACTTGTATAATTTATTTTTTCAAACTAGAATTAACTATATCTTTAAGAACATAGTTAAACTATAGTAGAAAGGTAGTGATGTAAACTGAAAATATATTACCATTTTATTTAGCCCCACATTCCCCTACTATAAAAGTAATGAGCAAATCAAAGCTGTTACAAAGCTCCCCTCCTTTACTTCTTGTTCGAATGATATTTGAGCTATAACAATGTTTGCACACTAACTAGATATCCTTAGATGGAGGACAGCATAAGCTTAATTAGTAGCAGTTATGCAAACTACGACTCACGAACAAAAATATACTTCTCAAAAATGCAGGGGCAAATACTTTCGTGACCTTGTCCCGACATTCAAAACATAGTGCAGCAGCGTCTTCATTGCGTGAGGTAATTTGTAAACAGCTCACTTCAAGTAAGTAAATAACTCAGATAATTGGAATGTTCTTTATCCGACTTATTAATTAAATAATAGTTGTTTCATAACCATAAAAACATGCTACTAGAGCATTTTTGAAATTTGAATAACTGTTTCTTTTTAAAGTTTTCAAGTTCAAAGGATTTTGTGTGATTTTGTTTACAAAGTTATCTTTAAATAGCTTCTAACTTGAGTAGTTATAAATACATAATTTTAAAATGTCGGCATATAGTTTAAATATGCAAGTTTTTCTCTTAGACATAAACCTATTAATGAAATGAGTTGGTCGAAAAATGAAATATATAAGTCAAATTTAAATCTTCCATATTTTTATCAATGTATAAAACAGTAAGTAACTGAAATCTTCACCAGTAACATACATTTGCTTCGTATTTTTCCCTTTTTCGTTTTAAGTATAGCTTATGTTGTTTAGAAGAATTTTGTTATAATTTAAGTTTTAATAATTGGTTAATTTTGTTATCATTAACAATGTGAAGTTGAAAAACGAAATCACATTGAAAACAGTCAAAAAGTTAATGTTTAATAAAGTAGACTACCAGTATCTTTTAAATATTGCAACTGATGCAAAATCACATTTCAAACGGAGAGACCATAGCAAAACTTATTTTAAACATAAACAATAATGGTTAAAATAGGTTTTTAAACATTAAGGGAAGATTTTAAACATCAGCAATATAATTAATAAGTTTTATTATGTAATCAGAGACAAGTGGAGTTGCAACAAAAAGCAATTCAGTAAGAAAATTAAAATTTCGAAATGTAAGAAAAAATGAATTTGATTCAATAAATAGGATATTTTTTCTCGTATTTTCTCTTACATAAAACACCTAAGTAGTCACGTGCTTAAATAAAGGTGCACACTTCCAGTTTGAATAGAATTTTGGCTCAGTTTACATTAGTGATTGCAATACCGGTATACCGAATACCGGTATTTCGTGCAATTTTGCAATTTCAAAATACCGGTATCTGCTGAGGTAAAATACCAGTATTTTCGGTATCAGCTGAAATTGAAAAAATAGTTTCAGTTAAAGAGTTTTCGATTAAATCTTTTAAATATCTACTTTTATTTTTAACGTATATTTTTTTCTCGTGATACAGTACCAAAACCGATCTATTGATGTTAAAATTTGGCTTCAAAAGCACGAACTAATAGAATATCATTAAACAAAAGAAGCTGAAAGATTGCAACATGATATCGTCATTACTTTGATGAGATGAATCGCCTTTTCGTGCGATTTTGTGCAACATGTATTTATTTTTTCCACTTTCCTGATAACTCACTTTCCCTTTTGTGAAAGTTAATTTCGAGTGTAATTTTGAACGCACTTGTCCTGTGAACAATTTATTCCAACCATCAATTGCAGTAGTATTTTACGACTTCTTTTTTAATTATTTGTTTCAACTGTACTAAATGTTGGCAAAAATATTTTCTTGTTAGCCTATCAAATGTTGTCACCAGTGTTGGTTTGTCGTACTATCTCACTATTTAGCTTTATACTTGGCAAGCTAATATTTAAAAATTCTACAGTACCTTTAAAATTTTCATAGAGGTAAAGCATATTTAATTGAAACGTATTTTCAGATATTTACATAATTATAATTGTAAAGAATTTTGAAAAGAAAGCGAACATGAATAAAAGAAACTAAAAAGATCACAAAATAGTTTATCGTAAATTTTAAACCAAAAGGTTAATAAAAAGCAAACACAAACCTCTTCTGCACAAGCAAAAATAATAAAATGATGTTAATATTGGAAATTATCGACTTTCGAAAAGAAATTACAACTAGCTACATATATTTTTTTAAAAAAATAATTATAATACACACAATATAATAGAAACACACACACATAAAAAGGGATTAATCAAAAAATAACACGCAAGAGACCGAAGTATTTGAAGGTGAAGGACTTCTAGAGAAGGACTTCTAGAAGGTGTATCGCGCTTTGTTAACAGTACCGCCGATCTGCGTGAATTCAATAAGAGTATTTTCAACTGCAAGAAAATTGAGCAGTAAAATGAGTTCCAGGCTTAGAGACAGTTCAACTATTTCATTACGTTTTGCACAATTACTATTTTTTTATTATGAAATTTATTTCTTTGTTTTATATTTGTTCACAATACGTTTTCATAAATAATACAGTTTTTGTACAAAATTATGAAATGTGGCAACGAAACAATATGTTTTCAAGCACTTTTTTTTCAGAAATTTTACATATCAGTATTACCGATATGACGTTTTAAAAATACCGAACACCGGTATTGAATTTTTGGTCCGGTATTGCAATCCCTAGTCTAACATAAATCTCTGTAGTCTTCGGAAGACGAGAAATTACTTTTGAAAATAGCTCTAATTAAATGATTTCTCTAGAGTCTAAAGAATACATTTAAAAACATTTTTACTAGTTAAATTTCACTGTTTATTTAATATACATACTGAAGAAATAGTCGAAAGTTAATGTTTTCAAGCGGGAAATTTCTTTTCTCTTTTCTTCTTCGTTTAAAAAAAAATCAATTTTCCCGTAGAAAGTATTGTTGAATAGGTTCTGCTACTTTGACTTCAACCAGATTTTTTTACTTAGTTTGTCACTTCTGCTGTTTTCGTTTTTTGATCGATTTGCTCTTTGCTCGTACACCGTACGGGAGCCTCAATTATTTCTCAATGTTCAAAAGCTGTTATTTCAAAAATCAAATCAATCGTGCTTATGGCAATAGTTACAGCCCCCCCCCCCCCAAAAAAAAAAAACCTGGCGGCACACACGTTTGAGGGCGCAAATATTGCATCTGTTGCAATATTCAATTGCATTTAAATATTGCTACAGTTACAATATTTAAATGCACTGGTAATCTACTTTTTTAAATATTTAGTTTTTGACTTTTAATGTGACTTTTTTTTCTACTTCACATTGTTAATTATAACAAAATTAACTAATTATTAAGACTTAAATTATAACAAAAGATAAGTGATAAACAGCATATATATGATGAACAGTAAAAAAATAAAATGTTAAAATTGGAAATTTGAAAAAAAAAATCAAGTCGACTAAATATTTTTTAAAAGGCTGCAGCAAAAAAAAAAAAAAAAAAAAACCGAGAAAAACTTTTCCAAAGGGTGCTTATCACTTAAATAGACGGTCATTATTTTTGAAGCAAAAAATAGCCGCATCAAAATATCATGTACCGTGCTGGAGTTAGAGCAATTTAAAAATTTTGTTGGAAATTGTAAGTGAGAAATGACACCCTAGTTGCCGTCTGTTGCAGGTAATAAAAAACAAAAATATGCCTGTAACTTACCTTAATCTTAATTTTAACGTTAAAATAGAAAATTTTTAAGCCAGTGAAGGTAAGATTTTTTTTTGTTATGCTTTATTATGTTTCGTTCTAGATGATCTAAAGGTGTGACACTTTTTTATTTTTTCAAGCATTATGACTAGAGACAAAATATTTCTTTAAAATAACATTTGTGCGGCTTGTTGTAATCTTTCTATGTTCGAAGTCAAGTGTATGCAAAAACTGATGACAGTGAATAAAAAATGAACAAGGATCAAAAATTTTTGCCAGTATCTGCTGGGAGCAAAATAAAGAGCTAAGCAAATGGAAACTCAATTGTTCTGAATAGCACAGGATGTCATATATTGACCAGGATTATGCATGTGGTCTCTCAGCACATTATTAGGTCTCTAAACATTTTGTTCAACTGCTTAAACAACTTATAAAAATAGCTAAGAAGCATAAAAACCAAATTATTTAACAGTTAATTGGAAGCAACATTGACTTTTTGTTATTTTAGATTATTTGATTCTCGAAGACATTTTTAGTTTATTCATTAAAATGTGAAGATATCATCCTTAAGCTGTTGGCACATTGATTTTTTAATTTTTTCAAGATCAAAGACAAAATCAGGTAATATTCCTCTCCGTTTTCGTGAGCAAAATCTTATTGTTTTTACTGTTTTTAATTTAGTGACTCTTGGTCTTATATTCTTTTCTCATGTGTCTGTCCAAAAACTCTTGAATACCTTGATATTTCTAATGCTTTTTACAACTGTTCTTTGTGTTAAATGCTTTGACGTCATCATTTTGAAGACCGCATGTTTGTTTTTATTGCTATTTTGCTTTACTTGAAATAATCACATGGCTGGAAGTAAAACAACCTGGACGCTAAAGAGCTCATGCAAAAATATTATGTAACAAGAATTTGTGGTTTCAAAACAGTAATGTTTTGAAATTGTTTTAATATGCATGACACTATAAAAATATCATTTGGTCCTTTTTATTATGGAACATGTGTTCAATAGCTTGTCTATAAGCGCATCTTGTAGCTAAGTTGAAGTAATGAAATATACGAAATCATATTCTTAGTTATTCACTGCTTCTAATGTGATCCAGTTATTTGCTCGAAGAACGAGAAATTGAACACTTTTATAACGAAAATGCTTGAACATTTAAATAACACATTATTAAATTCAACTATTGGTATCCCTAATAATTAGTAATAAAAATTCTATAAAAAAGGTTCCGTGGCACCATATCTCAATATTATATGTAGCGAGATAAACCATTGCCACAAATTTCAGAACATTTTCTTTAAAGCTGAGCATCTCTTTTGTCTCGAGTGACGATAGCCGAAGATAAAGCACGGATGTAGTTTCGTTAAGCAGTTACACCAAGTGCGTTGAACTACTTCAAGTACATTTCAAATTTTATCGAACGCTTCGTAAATTTAACTTTCATCAGTATAGGTTGTAAAGCTAACTCAAATATAACTTTGTGTGCACGAATAATAATAAAATTTAGAAAATTGACAAAAAAAAAAATGTATAAAAACTTGCTGAAATTTTGTTAAAAATGGTTATTTTCTAAAATTAAATATTATATATATTTGGATATTTATAAAATAAGACACGAATAATATCATATATTCTATCAGGCACAGAATCAGTAATATCACGTAAAAATAATTGATATACATTTTACCAATCGTTTAATATTTCTGCATTTAGACCTTGCAGAGAAGAATACATTAAACATATTACTTTGAAAAAGACACAGAATTACCTTTAAAATAAAGACCACTCAATATTCTTAATACAATTTACATCACATTAACTGAATCGGGACTAATGATTTATCTGAAACCATTGAGTAGTAGCGTTGTTTCTGCTGAAAGGTTTTGTCGATATAGTTTAAAATCTGTAGCTGTTGGTCAAGCTTGTTTTAAAATAAAATTTGCATCCATTATGATTTACTAATAAAAAAGATATAATTTCCTTGCATCCAAACTTCCTTGCTTCAAAACATGACTTTTAGATTTTGTGTCCATTTGTGCCTGGAGGCCCTACGAAGCTACCTACCTGTCAAATACAGTTCGATTTTTTAAAATTTTTTTACTTAATATATTATCTTCCATATGCCGCTGCATGTAAATGCTATCACTATGCATTAGAGTAATCTTATGTACTTTATAATGATTAAATGTTTTGTGCTTTTTACGTGATATGTCTCGCATTTCAAAAAGTAGGATTTATAGGATTATTTCTCTTAATTCAAATCACAATTTCTAGACCCCAGTCTGTTAATTAACTAAGACATTAGTTTCTCAAATGCTCTAAAACTCGCGTTGTTTCCTTTTATTTGACATTTTCTCTTACCCGACTCGATTTTAAAGAACAATATTACATTATCATCCCTTCGTACGCTAGTTTGCAGCAATATTAAGAGTGCACAACACGTTTTGTACGTATTTCTTTTTTTGCATCTGTGTCGTTCCGAATTATTGTTAAGCACCTTTATTACTGAATTATTGTGAAACGGTCTTTGCCGACATTCTACCTAAAACACATACTTGTACCACATTTTAAAAATATTTCCAAAAAGATTAAAGTTTTCATTTTACTTTTCTTATGTTTTTCATTTTCTTAGTTGAAATTCTAATCGGCAGTTTTTATCAATTTTCTAGTGTTCAATACAATATGGAAAACCTGACTAATAATACGAACTTGTCGTTAGAGAACATCAGACGGTACGATCATATATATTTTTTAAATAAGTAAACTTTAAAATAAAGTATAAAGCTCGTTTTGAATAAGAGTGCCACAGTAAGAAATTTTTCTTTTTTTTTTTTCGCTTAAAGGCCTTCAAATGACGTTATCTTCTTTGGAAAATGAGTTTTTGTTTTAATATTAACCACTGGGGAGACCACAGCAAACTTACTTTTCTTAATGCAAATTGCCTGAAGAGTTCAACTTCAAACGCTTCTCCTGTAAAATTTTATTTCTTCGTATTGTGGTGCTCTTCCAAATGAGCGATATGTTGCTGGATATGAATTAATTAAGATTAAATAAGCTATTCATGGTTAGATAACATTCAGAAATTTTCTGAAACTACAGTGGAGGATTCGGAACTGTGAAAAGCCATTTAGGTATAAAGTCATTAAATAGAGTGTTGCTAAGCATAAAATCAACTTTATATTAAGTTATGGAGTGGAACTAGAATAAATGCATGTTAAATTCCGATAGGTTTCCAAAATACTATTTTTATCAAATCGTCTTTCAGTATTTTCCAGTTATTTAACATAAAAACTAAGCTACGACTTCGATATGTAACTCAAAATCAGATAAACATTAATTTCGCAAGTGAAACTTTGCTCTGTTTTATAGACACATTTAACGACTCAACTTTAAACTAAGTATTAATCTAAAGATATTTTTGAGATACATTAATCATACGTCTTGATTCAGTGGTAAATATGACTGTTATTAACTTCTACCATCTGTTTTTTCTACGCTGAAATAATTTTTACTTCTTGGTTTCCAAAAAAAAAAAATAGTAAACGTCGTCTTTATGAACTCGATATCTTTTCTAGCTTTTACGGTCTTTTTAGAAACATAAAATTTTGTTTCCGCGCCATTAATGTAGAAATCGTAACCTCTAAGATACCACCTAAGAACATTACATTCTTTTATGAAAGAAAGTGCTGTAAAATATATTTTGCAATAAAACTTGGGAATGATTTAATGTTTGATTTTTTTTTTTACGGGATTGGAATTAAGATTTTGCCTTTAGGAAATGATATATCACTTAGTTAATGTTCTTATTTATAAAAGTTCAAAAATGTATCTTTTACTCTACTAAATAATGCGATTTTAGTGTCGCTTAAATAAGTTTCAAATTTTGAGAATGCGAAAAAAAAAACAAGTTATCCATACATCGTTTGTCTTTTGTTGTACAAAAGTATTGCACCATAGAGCAGGAATTAGTAAATGGAGGGAGCAAGTCCAATCATTGGCTTAGCAAAAGCTGTGACTCAACAACGATGAATGGTTGACACGTTTTGCATGAAACTAGTGAAAGAAACCTGATTTCGTCCAAAGCTTTGTTTTAAAATCTGTCATGTGACTTGGAGTCTTTACTTCACGAATGAAAGTCTTTACTCCCTCTATTTTACCTCTTCTTCTCAATGATTTGCACAGCATGTGCGAGCCATGTGCTAAAAATAAAATGTGCATTTATTTTGGCGACGGTAATACACATTTATTTTATAGTCAATAATCGCTAAACTAATCGTTTTTAGTTCTACTAATTGAAGTAGTGATTTCCTAATAAATTTACATACATAAAAAGGCGGTTTATTTTTAAGAAAGGTTTTCCACCCTTTCAAAATTTCAAAAAAAAAAAAGAAAGAAAAAAAGGAAAGGTTTGCTGCTATTAAAATTTCACTATAGTGATAATTCAGTGAAGCTGCACGATTACGGTTAATCAATTGACTCGGATAAGAGTATGTATTTGGAACATTAATCAATGGCAGACCCTTAATGGGACCACATTAGTCCAACAGGTTTTGTTTGAAATTCAAAGAAATTAATTAGTATGAGCAGGGCAGAAAATGTTAAATTGATTTCCTTTTTTTTGGTCTTTGAAAATACAACATTAACTGTCAAACGTCAGAAAAATATTTAGAAGAACTAGCGGACCCCCGCCAAGCATTTGAGCTCGACGGAAGTAATTCAAAGGCTCAGTTTGAAAAGTTTTTTTTTTTTTTTTTTGAAGAAGAGCTAAAATGTGATTGATTGGTTAGGGTCTGGTGGGGTAAAGTGGTCATAAAATCGTAGGTTTTCAACTTAGGTGAATAATAAATACAATAAATTCTTTTAACACTTAAACTTTGTTTGTTTTTATTTTACATTGCATTATTAAAGAACACGGTACATTGAGTTTTAGGAAAATAAATATTGATTTAAGTAGCATTATAACACTTTCTTTTCCCTTTGTATTTATGACCACTTTACCCCATGGGGTGGGGGAAAGTGGTCATAGCATGGGGTAAAGTGGTCATAGTTAAAAATAGATGTAAAACCATTATAAACAACCCTAATATTTGTATATTTCGCTTATTTTTATAGTTACAAGTATATGCACAATCATATGTGAGTATACACGAGTATATACGTGTCGTGTAAACATTAGTAAGCACGTTCATATATGAGTAGATACCTGTATGCATCAGATACATGCATGCACGTGCCTACTCAAGCATATACGTGTATATAAACATGTATACGTGATTAGCTACAGGAGTGTATGCGTGTATACACGAGTATATACGTGTCACGTGTATGTACGGGTATATACGTGTGTAAACGAACATCATATGAGTGTATGCACTTGTATCTTGAGTATATACGTGCATACATGAGTATATACGTGTACAGTAGACGTATACACGCATATATAAGTGTACATACACAAACGGATATACACGAGTTAATTCGTGGATACATCCAGTGTATGTTTGGGGGGTACGTGTCTACTCACATTGTGAAGCACGTGTATACGTATGTATACGTGCAAACATGATTATATACCTGTATCATACCTGCCAACTCTACTGGTTTTTCCGGGAGATTCCTGGATTTTGATCATTTCTCTTGATTGTGTATATGATGTAAGGAATATTTGGTTGTACTAAGAAGGATTATAAGAAATCCCTTTTCTTCCCTAAATAACAATGAAAAATCTATCGTAATCATCCACTGGATTTCTTAAACATCTACTGGATTTTTTCACAGTAGATGTTGGCAGGTAATGCTGTATATACGTACATTTACGTGTATACATAAGTACATGTATGTATGCACGAGTATACAAGCTTATATACATGTGTGCCTACAGAGTGAAAACAAGCTCTTGGGCAAAAATCTAAGGGATGTGAGAGGGGAGGATAAGAAGCAAAGAATTATAAGGAACTTATGTTCGCTGACGTGCTACATGCACACAATGCCAGAAACTGATGGATGCAAAACAAATCACCAATTTGTTACACAAAGATGATTTTGCCCAAGATTTTAGTTTTTAAGAAATATTTAGATATTTAGAGCAGTTGTTAAAGTTACGGCCTGTAGCTCTAATACAAGCATCGCAACAAAGGCGCATCGGCTGATGAAAGTTTTTCAAAAGTCTCGTTATTGTAACAGAGCGTGCTTTGTGATTGTGACGCACATATATCACAGCTGTAGGCCGCAAATTGCATCAATCGCTTTAAAATTTTCTTGAAACCTAAATTGTTGTGTAAATGTTGTGTTGTCTTTGTGTAATAATTTTTTGACCAGTTTTGTATCCATCAGTTTCTGACTTTGCGTGCATGTAGCGCGTCAGTATTGTGTTTGTTTCCTTATGTGATTCTTACTTCTTATCTTCCCCTCTAACACCTTTTAATAATTTGCTTAAAAGTTTAAACTCACCCTGTATACTTGTATATCATGTGCTTGTATGTAAGTGTCTACTCGAGTACGTACGCGTATATGAGTGTCTACCTGAGTATATAAGTGTTTATATATACAAACGAGTATATACGTTATAGCCGAATGTATATCTGTATAGATTAAAAATACTTGCAGATACCCATATATGTATTTATTGGTGCATTTATGTGAATACGTCTATATACGTGCCTACACGAGTATATGCGTATACTTACGCATATACTCGTATATTTAACACCATTTACTGAAAAAACAATACATATTAAGTGAAATTAATATTTAATTTATATCTGCCTTATACTTAATGATTAAGTGACATTAGAAGAACAATACTTGTTAAGCCTAATATTATGACCACTTTACCCCATCTTACTAAAATTGTTCTAAAAAATTATCTAAAATAGATTCAGCTAACTGCTAATGAGTAAGAGTTCTTGAGACATGTAGGAAGCTTCCTATGCAGTCAATCTGTTCATAATTCTAACAAACAAAATTTCCCAAGGAAGTTAAAAGAGGTCTTTAGATTTAAAAAATTTTCATATTGACAGAAAATATTCTTTTTTACCGAATAACATTTTGCCAGTTGTAAAATTTTGTACTCAAAATGTAGTTTCTAGCTACCCTACTCTATAATAAAATTTTCACATTCATTCGAACATTTATTTCCAAGCTATAGCCATTTATTTGACGACTGACCACTTTACCCCATTGACCACTTTCCCCCACCAGACCCTATTTTTCGCTGATAGTGGTAAAAAAGTCTGTGAAAATGATGTGTTACTTTTAAAGTTTGCTGAAGTGTTGAGAAAGTTATGGCTTTCCGACAAAAACACCTTTGCGAAATAATATTTATTATGCTGCAATTAACCCTGGTAAAATAATGACTTTTTTTTTTCCAATTTCAGCGTAACAAACCAACTATGGCTTATAATCCTGTTCCCGATGAGTTAAAATTATGGATTCATGAAAATTTGGATCAGGATTCAGCTGAGGAAAAATAGTCGTTCAAAAACTACATTACCCTTAGGGGGTGTATCAATCCCATAACTTTCGCGTTATAACCAGGATACTCTTAGCTACTAAATTACTGGGTCTCTATCTCGGGATGCTATAAACTAAAGCAATGCATAAAAAAGCAACAAAATAAGTTGAAATTCATGCTTCTACTTTGTTAAAATATTGATAAAAAGTTAAACTGCTACTTAACATGTTAAAATCAATGTCCTGATTTTAACAGAAATATAACTGTAGCACTGTATCCTGTAACGAGTTCAGATTATATATTAATTTCATTTTCCAATGTTATTATTATTTGTTAGTTTGTAAATGTGATTTAGTGTTTGCATTTCAAAGACACGCAGGTGTAAAAGACACTAAATGTTACTTATTTCTTTTTTTCAAATGTCAAAATCATAAGAGCGTAGTGCCAAGTTTCAGAATCTATGTTTTTCTGCCATATTTTCCCCTTCCACTAGTATATTTCTTTCTGACCTTCTTGTATCTTTTGCATAAAGCAACATCAAAAATGCAGTAGAAAAACTTTTAATAGTCGAGTACCTTGAAATATGCCTCTACTGAACGCTTTCTGATGACGATTTTCAGTAAAATTTAGTAATCGGATATTCAAAGCAATTGAAAATAGTATGATGAATTTAAAATCCAAAACATTCTAAATTTAGCTAATATTACAAATGCTTAAGGTAGCTGTATCATACGCTTGCACAATTTCAGCTTCAGAGAATGAAAATAAGTTAACAGTTGCTAATTTTATTCGGTTTGTTGAAAATTAAAAAAAAAAAAAAATAAATAAAATAAAGCTGAAGAAGACTCTATCGCGAAACTAAATGGACGTTTTATCTGACCTGGATAGTTTTAGTCGACGGCAATTCATGAGACATAGAAACGTATGTAGTTAAATACTCTCTTCTTCCCAAAAATGTGTGCAAGCTTTCATAGAAACTCTTACTTAAACACAAACGGTAGCATAATGTGTTATACTTAGTATAATATAACTTGAACTTCGTTCCCTGAAATTTGCCTTTTTGTTGTTGCGTTTGATGAATAAAATGATTGTCTTGATGATCTTGTTCATTATCAATATCATGACAAATATAATTTATTATATTAAATTTTAAGAAAGGATTTAACGTTTTTGTATACCATAATGTTAGTTTACTTTTTTACTCGAACCTCAGCGGTTGACAATTTAGTTTCTAAAAAAAGGTATTATCTACAGCAGTTACAAAGCGAAATCAGAACAAATATAACTATCATCAGTAAAATAATTATGAGTTTTTATTATTAAAAAAAACTCACGAAAGTTTTCATCAGGAATGTTGTATATTCATATTTCATTTCAAGCGTTAATAATTATGGACTTTTCATCAGTTTCCATCAGTGTATTGTCGAACATTTTTACTATTTTTCACCAATTTTCACCTCATTCATAGGAACAAAAATCACGATTTAAATTC
This sequence comes from Uloborus diversus, assembly GCF_026930045.1. NCBI lineage: Eukaryota > Metazoa > Arthropoda > Arachnida > Araneae > Uloboridae > Uloborus > Uloborus diversus. The sequence goes on along the minus strand of NC_072733.1, from coordinate 165,196,103 downwards.
CAACATTCGCTATTTTTCTAAGTTTCAAAAATCTTATTGCTAGCGAGATTGTCTGGACAAGAAGCTTTAAAACTTAACGGTAAATGTTACTTTTAACAGAAATTATTTTACAGCCGTTTCTCATTTTCCAGATTTTTGCTCATAATTTTCGTTTAATTATTTAGATTACTTGCTTTTTGCATTTTCAAACACACAACCACACACACACACATAGGGGAATGTGGGGCAAAGTGAAAAGGTGAAATTTTTACTCTGCTTTTAGTGTCGTCTATCTAGTAATATTTTAACTATGAAGTAACACGTGTAGTCTATTCCAGTCAAGAAAAAAGTACTTTTAAAAATCAAAGAATATCTTAATACAGTGAAACCTGTTTAAGTTGACCACTTGAGGTGCATTACTTTCGTTGTCAACTTAAACAGGTGGTCAACTAACAGAGGTTGATTTATATGAGAAGGGCTAATTCCGTGCCTGAAAAAAGCGGTCAACTTAGACAGGTGGTCAATTTACAAGGGTGGCCAACTTTACAGGTTTTACTGTACAAGCAATTTTCAAAGATTGATACTCGCATTGTAATATTTTGTTGTAGGTCAAAACTATTTTTGTTATTATTAAATGATAAAGTTCTTCTTATTAACATTTTAAATATTGAGATCCACTAGTATTAGGTAAAATATTCCTTTAGTTACTGTTAAGCTTATTGCAAATGGTTTTCAGTTAGTTCAGTGATTCTGGGGCAAAGTAAAATAGTTCGTTTATTTATTCAATCCTTTTTCAAATCACTTACGTATACATATATTACTTATTTCATCTGCACTCCTTCATTTAATATAATTCCCTTATTTATTCATTCACTCATTTTCATTTTTCTCATATATTAACTCACTTATTTATTTATTCGTTTATAGTTTCATTTTTATTCCATTTATTCCTTCTTTCTTTTATTTCATTCATTTGTTTGATTAAAAATGTCTTTACTAATCAAATAGAAAATTCTCGTTAGAATAATGTTTTATTTTTCACTTTTTCCCATGAAAAAAAAGGTCGCAAATTTCCACCTTTTTTTGGAGGTACAAATTTACTGTCTAAAATAAAAAATGTTTCAATACAAGTTTCATTAAAAAATACATTGCTCTTCCTTTATATAACATAATTTTCAGAACAAATTTCCAATTTGTTCATATTGAAAAAAGTAAGTTGTCTTAACTATTTCACTTTGCCCCACATTCCCCTACTTATGTACGTATAATGTATAAGTACACTGGTGTGCAAAAATTAAGGACGAAGTCGAAAAATTAGCATATCAGCTGAACGAAGAGGCAGAGCGGACTGAAAGACCAATCAGGAGATTAAGTAAGGTGATGTACGGTAGCACATACGCAGATATGCAGGCAGACGTAATGGGGGAGTGTCTGAGTAGTATAAAGCATGTTGTCGGTGTAAGATCAGTATTTCTGGCAAAGAGATTGCACGCCGTATAGCAGTTAAAATCACACCGAGTTGCTGCCTCAGCGAGAAATGGCGAATAATCAATCTGTTAGACGACATCTGGATGCTTTTTTACCCGAGGTCGAATCATTGGGAAGTTGGAGGAAGGTCGCAGTGTGACAAGTGTGGCTGCAGAGTTCGGAATTGCTCACAGCATCATTTCACGACTTTGGAGACAATTTCAAACTACCGGAACAGCTATCCGGGGGTTCAGTAGTGGTCGTCCACGAGGAACCACACCCGCAGATGACCGGTATATTGTCTTACAGGCCAGAAGAAACAGGCGGGAGAAATCGCTAGACACACGACACAGGCGACTGGACGACCGATATCGCGTTTTACCGTGGACAGAAGACTGCACAGTGGTGGTCTGTTTGCACGACGCCCTATACGGTGTGTACATCTAACGCCTGCCCATCGGAGAAGGCGTTCTCTGTGGTGCCGGGAACACCGGAATTGGAGAGACAATGAATGGGGACGAGTACTCTTTACAGGGGAAAGCAGATTCAGTCTGAGAAGCGATTCTCATCTCATACTCATCTGGAGAGAGCAGGGAAGCCGCAATCATCCCTCGAACATCATTGAAAGGGACAGGTATGGAGGTCGCGGTGTTCTCGTTTGGGGAGGCCTCATGCTTGGTAGTCGTACAGACCTTCACATCTTCGACACAGGTTCAGTCAACCGGACCCGTTATTGTAACGAGATTCTTCTTCCATATGTGCGTCTTTTTAGAGGCGCTATGGGTCCGCAGTTCCTTTTCATTTATGACAATGCACCATGTCATCGCACAGTAGCTGCCGAACAGCTCTTATAGAGTGAGGATATTGAACGTATGGATTGGCCGGCACGATCTCCGGATCTCAATCCCATCGAGCACGTATGGGATTTTCTAGGCAGACGCTTGGCAGCTCGTACCTTACCACCAGTAACGATTCGGGAGCTTCGATTGGCGCTGCAAGACGAATTTGTAGCAATGCCTCAACAACTCATTGACACCCTCATTCTCAGCATGGGCAGACGCTGTCAAACCTGCCTAGCAGTCGGGGGAGATCATATCCCCTACTAAAGACCGGATGTTTCTTGCTGGACACCCATCACAGGCATGTTTCGGCCTTCAGTCGCATTGCGCTACATGCTACTTTTTCAATAAAGCTTCTTTTTATCCCTCTGATTTCTCTTTTAGTAAGTGTTGCTTACATTACACATGTCCTTACGAATTGGGGATCTTACTGGGGGTATTAAATGTGTTGATTTGGTAAGCTTTTGTACAAAGTTATATTGAAAAAACTGTCTCGTCCTTAATTTTTGCACACCAGTGTATGTACAGATAAATTGCTTACTTTCATACATTCTATTTTTTAAAGAAAAAGATAACTCATTTGAAGCAAGAATGTTATATAAAACATGTTAAATATGCAGCCTGGATGAAAATGTAAAAACCGATTTTCACGCTCTACTACAAGAAAATCTGAATTTTAAACAAATCAGTATCTTATTTCCAAATTGCTACTATTTATTTTCCTTTTCGTTACATTGCGTAAAACTGCACCCAAATCAGGAAAGAGAAGCTATAACGTTATGGTTTCAAGGAGAAAACTAAAACCAAAGTTGAAAATTGATAGCTTTTTACTATCGATAAACCAGGACTTTATCTACTTTCGTTTATCATTTGAGCGGAGTTTTAATGCTTGACTATCAAAGAATAAAGAATCTTAAAATCCTGCGACGACTTTATTCTCTGTCAAATATATCAAAATGCATGACAACTATGCTATTAAAAATAATAAAACGGTCTAGACAGACATTGATGATTTATTAGGAAGGATTATAAAATGCAATTTTCTAGTCAATTGCGACGGTCTTAACTGCTGCTATGCAAGTGCGTAAAGTTATTTATGTTCTCAAAAGAAAAAGCGTAACGAGTGTAATAGTAGTAATACTTGTTTCTTGAAAAAGAATCAATATACAATGTTATAGTTTATCATTTTTTCGAAGAAGAAAATTATTGTGGAAAATACTTTTCCTTTACTTTTTATAACTCGAATTGTGATTTTATCACCGATGTTTTTGCCTACATTCATTTTGCTACACGCAGTGTAATTGATCTTAGTGTTGGTCTTGACCATCTGGTTTTATATGCAAGATTATTTCTTTCTTTCTGAGTGAGCTCCACTGAGAACATAGCGAAACGTAGTCTCAGCATAAAGTACTTATAAACTCGTGAAAGATCCTTGCGTAGTTGATCACTATAGAAATAAACTAATAACTTAAAGGGATAGCTTTTTTAAACACGAATTCCCATTACAAAAATTGTGTTAACTCTATATACCAATCACATTTTATGGAAATCTATCAGCTATCGAGGTATTGACATTGAAAAGGATGTAAGTAAGAAAACCGTTTTTTCCTTGCTTGCTTACTTCTTAATTGCAGATATATTGTCTTCAAGATTATGAAAATTATATCGTGTCCCGGCAAGGAAAGTGACACAACTCAAAAAACAGCTTTGGAGAAAATCAAGGTTTTACGTAACAGTAGTTTTAAGCAATTAGTATCAGTTAATAGAATTCGAGCAATAAAATTATAATGTGATGTTTACTGGTTAGTTTTAGTTGTCGAAATATCAATTTCGATAACGCATACTTAAATCTCGAAAATTTTCTTCCTAAATTATGATATTTTAATGATGTGTCATTGTTGACTATATCGTTTTTGCGCCACCATGGACCATTTATGTAAGCTAACTTTGTGGGGAATTGGGGGTAAGAAAGAGCATCAAATTTAGATTTTAAATCAGTATCTACTACGTTGTTCTCCAATTTTAAAATTGAGTTACTTTCTTTACCGGGGTGCGATATGGTGGCAGAATACAACCTTTATAAATAAGGTTTAATTTGGAAGAATTAAACTAGAAGAAACCGTTTTTTGACGTACAGCCTTTTCAATATCAACGCATCAATTATTGGTTTATTTGGAATTGGCATGCAAAATGTTTTTTATGTAGTGTTCAAATGCAATGTAAAGTAAACTTATAAAATAAGAAGTGGCAACTTAAGTCAGTATAGAAATTGAATACATATAGCAGCTTTGAAAAAAGAAAAAAAAAAAGCTATTGTATCACTAGCATAATAATTTAAAGCAAAAAATAATGCCTCTTGTGGGAAAAAAATCCATAATGATGGGAGAAAAATGATTGCATGCCTTCGCAACTTATCTTCAAACGAGGCTAACATTTTGTTTGCTAGCCGTTGAAAAAAATAGGTCTTACTTTTTGAGCCTAGGTAGTCACCATTCGCCACTTAAGCTTTATGGTACTTTACCGTTGGCACGATACCGTTCAAAAATTAGTACAATATTGCAAACATTGCAACCTTTCACTAGAAAATGAGACTTGGCTTTCGAGTTCTTTATTGTCTTGAACCGTGAATATAGTTGGAGCTCAACAACTGCGTAGCCAGCCGAGAAAAAGATTCGTAAAACGTACTCCTGTGATTTCGTTTGGCTATTTTTCCTTTTAGCTAAACTATCCTTCTGCCCTCCCCCTCCCTTAAGTTAAATAAAAAGGACGTTGGAAAAGTACAATATTTCGAGCCAAAACCAACACTATACAAAAGGTTGAATACTGTCATTGTTCTCTAAGTCTTTAAGTTTTGAATTCTAAAGTAAACAAGTACACACTCGCCAGTTAAGGCTAACCTGAATCAATTTAATAATATTTGACTTAGCACTTTTCTACCCTACCGCAGAATCAGTGAAACGTGTCTCCATGACAAAGGATCCGAGAATAATAGAGGATTGTATTTTCCCCATGACTTTATTAGGAGCACATTTTACCCTTTGAAATATTTTTTTTTCAAATGTATGTTTAGAATATCAAACTAATCCAAGGAACGATTTATATAACTATACAAGTGAAATACAAAAATAGGAAAGGAAAATCCTGAAATAACATCTCTAAAATTTAAAATATGTTACGTACGTTTACTATCATGGAAATTCATTGTATCCATTATATTGATCAAACAATAAATCTTAATTAATCCTCTTACGGCCATATTCACCATTGACACTTACCTCGTGTTTAATGCAAAAATATCTTAAACCGGGGTACAACGACTGATTTGGTCTTCATTTTTAGTTTGAACTCAGAACTGAAAATTTCTTTAACCAATCTTTTTCAGATAACTGAACTGTGCTTGGAAGTATTGCTTACGGTTTTGTAATCATGCTGATTTAATGTAGCAAGTTCATGAAAATTTGTTGTAAAAGGTGAATTAACTCTCAGTGGATAAGGTTGTTCCAAGTTTCAAATGCAAATATTGACATGTGGTGAGTGAAATGCAAATATCGTATAATGAGCACAGTTTATGCGTATTTTATAATTTGTTCGGGAAGCAACAATTAGAGGGGTTATATACCCTAAACAATGTGTTTAAGCCATATTTCAATTCATAGTACGCTAATATGCGTGTTGTATGAACTGCTATGAACCATCCTTGTCGTGGGGAATTTGGATTGCTGTAGGGTTGCCAGGCGCTTTCAAAGGAGCTTCTGACAGCATTTATTAAACATAAAAAAAAACTTGTATGGCTGTATTGCTACAGCTAGCAAAAGTTAGTGTCAAGTAGTTCATGCGTTGTGGGTGGTGTCTACGTTATTCCGTCTCTCAGGGGTGCCCCGAACTTAAATTTTGGGAGGGGGACTTTTCAAAATGTGGAATGAAACTCCGAGTTTTACCCAACAATAAAATACGAGCATGGCACACAAATGTGCATCTAATGAATGATTTAATTGATATAGCCAACCATTATATAAGTTTTAATAATCGTACCTAGATAGAAAAACTTTTGTCAAATTTAAAATGATGTAAAATTTGCTTTTAATAAGGGTAGTCATCAACCTGTATAAGGTTAAGTTAAATTTCTAAACTTTACGTACCTGTTTCTCAAAACATTTTCATAATAGAAATTACAATTTTCGTAGTGTTTTTAGGATATAGCTAAGAGTCTATAAAAAGTAAAATTTAATGCAATTCTGTTTATTTTATAATTTATTAAGTTTTAACCAATACTCGATTTTTAAATGAACAAAAAACCATTAAAAGTTATTCAGAAAAACGTTAATCCTAAAATAAAATTTTCACTTCAGTATAGTTGTAAACATGAAAGTAAAACGTGGTTAAATTTTCCAAGTAATAGGTTTGGTAGTTTTATAGAAAAAGGATCATGAGTTTTTAAAATTATTGACATTTTGAAAAAATCGCGTTTGAACATAAAATTTTAAGTACATTTTAATGTATTTCTGCTCATTAATATTTAAATTGATTTACTTTTAATCTACATCGAAACGTGAAGTTGGTGTTGCTTAAAAACTCTTAATTGGAATATTTTGAATGTATATAAACTGAAAAAATGGTTTTTGTAAGGCTTTAGGGTACCTACTCTCCTAAAGACCTTTCATCAATTCATTTTATTTACGTTTTTTCTGGACTCAATATTCTGTCTGTAGATACTGCATTTCATTCAACGTAATTGTAGTGGAATTGTTTTAATGATTCCTATAAAATAGTTATAATAACAACGTTGCGTACATTTTACTTTAAATATGAAAACTAAAATGCCGTTCCATCCCTCTCTTTCGTGCTATAAAATTTGATGAGTCTATACGACAGCAGAAGCTATTGTGTCTAACCTCATACTTCATGAAGTTAAACATTTCAGCAAGTTTTATTCACGAATAATGAATAGTTATGAATATGTCTTTGAATTTCTCTAATAATGCATAACCCCAAAATAATAAAAAAACATAATTTTAAAGAAAAAATATTCAAACACATAAAGCAGAGGGCTGTTTCAAAGCTACTATTGAGCATCTTTTTCATTACAGCATCTGATAGATTATATTCAGTTGGCAACGCTCTTTTATAACGGTGAAAATGAATTTGTTGCTTTTTGTTTTACTCCTTCTTTTGTTAGCAATCTCTACGAATAATCCAAATTACTTTCACTTTTTGACCGTTCTGAGTCTGAAATAAAAGTGGGTCAAGTGTTCATATAAAATGTGTTGATATTTTTACTCGTACTAGAGAACAAAAACATTCTTAATCGGTCTCATATTTCTAGGAGAAATGGGACTGTTTTTCAAATATACAAAAAATATGTTTCAGATAAAAGTACTTGCAAGATAGCGTTTCTAATGTGTGGGAGCATGGCACAATTTTTTTTTTCGGAAACATTTTCTGAAAAAGTTAAGTAAACAATTTCTCTTAAAAACTAAAAAGAACATTTTCTGTTTCTCCGGCTGTAAAAGATTGTTATTTCTGGTTAGAAAACTCCAAGAAAGCTCTGAGAAATTGTTCCTCTATAAAGTTTTCATGAGGAAGTAACAAATGAGAAAGCCAAAACAGCAAAATTTGCAGTCTTTTTTTATGCATTTTGCTGGGAAGAATTTATATATTTTGCCGTAATGTTTTATTTTTAAGGAACTTGAAGTAGCAGTTGGTGTTGTTAACAATGTTTTACAATCTCTTCTGAAACAATATCCATTTTTTGCAATGAAAAAATTGCCATCGATTGGTAAATCAATGTTGTTGCAGCAGAAACACCAAAGAATAATTCAGACACGTGTTCCAGAGTTAAAAGGGACCTATTTATCAACACATTACGTTATGAACCAAAAGATGGAAATGAGTGGAAGTAAAAATACAAAAAAAGAGAAAGGTAAAGATTTTATAAAACTCGATTATTTGAGAATCAGATGTGGCTTTTCCATCACTTTAGTAAGTCCACTAATACGGAAAAAATAGGGGGGGGGAGGTGCCTCCTTACCCCTACGTAACAATTCGTTTCAATGCGAAAAATCGAAATAAGTGCGAAAACATAATAAAAATTGTTGTTATTCGGTTTCGAGGCCAAAAAAAAAAAGAAAGTAAAAATTCACTTGTTACATCCTATCTATTATTCTTAGCATTTGTTTTTTTATTGTTTTAAAAAGGGGAAGAAATTATCTATACTATTAAAATTAGTGCTCGTCTGTCTGTGTGCTTGCAACCTTATCTCCTCCGGACTGACAGTAACAACTAAGTCAATACTGGTACCGTTGACTACAAGGAATCCAGGAAAAGTCAAATCCACCCTGTCTCATTTCTCTAAACCTTAAAGTGCCGATTGTCCAAGGGTAAGGACATTAAAATCCTCAATTGTCAACCGCCGAATGTGTGTTTGGCGCCAAAGGGGGGGGGGGAGGGGTAAGCATACCGAGCAGGGGACGGAGTTACCTAGTTTATAGTTTATGCACTGAAAACAAAAAATCCATTTTTGTATAAAGAAGTTAGATTTAACTTTATGCTCCAAGTTCTGCCATTATTTATTTTTGAAAAATTTTATGTTTCTAAAATTTTTCGAAAAGTAAATCTAATTTACATATTTTTTTTCGATGAAAAATATTTTGTCTCTCTTGCATGGATCATATTATGACAGTTCAAACTTTTCTACCGCTTGCAATCTAGATCAAAGTAAGAGCAAAATAATCAATAGACATTTCAAAGAAATTTAATTTTAAGATTTTTTGTGGTTTGCATATTTTATATCCTTTTATATCGACAATTTAGTTAAAAAAACTTAAAAACTGAATGCATGAGAAAAAATGGCATTTTTCTCTTGTTTTCCATTTATGTATTAGAATCATTTAGTTTTGATGGATGGTAGTGTAATATTTGTTAATCATAATGCGCATATATGCAGTATTATCAGTAATGAACATGAAGGGAGCTGAAAGAAAGCAAAAATTATAAAGAGTTCAGACTTATTGAAAAATGCGCCTTGATTGGGGTAAATATAGTAAGAACAGTAACTTTGAAAAGCAATAAAGTAATTTATTTTAGTTTTAAAAGAAAGTATTCTTGTTTAGAAGTAATTTTTTTTTTTTCATCTGTTTTCCTTTTATGGCCTTGTTTAAGTATGTTAAATATGGTTAAAATTAAACGAATTAGTAAATGAAAAATTTACATCCTCGCTTTAGAGCAAGAGTAAGATATCTCAATCTAGAAACAACAGTAAGATATCCTACTGTTATTCTGAGGCGACGCTATCCACAAATTGGCGTACACATTCGCCAAAATACTTTCCTGTTTGAACCAAAATGGTGGGACGTTTGCTTCATTTTGCTCTATTTTACAAGTATATACGAAACCATAACATCATCTATTCATTAAGTAAAAACGTGACTGCTTAGCTTCAAAAACTCGGAACTTTTTCTGAATTGAAAAATATTTTGTAACATTCAAAATACACATATGCGTACTTTTGCAGCTTTTTTGTTAATGACGCTTCTATAATTTGAAGTTCATAAACTATTTTTTAAAAAATCAAGTTTTAGAAGTTATATATTTTTACATCTTTCTTCAATGATTCTTTGAATTCAGAAACCGCTTAAACAAATTTGGTTTAAAACACAATGATTATTAAAATAATCTTCTGAAGCTCACAAATTGTTTTTACATGGAAAATCAAGATGAAATGTTTACTACATATATTGGGTATAAGATTTTTTTTATACAAACATTTTGTTTGCTGTGTGTATTTTTGGTACTTCTTTCATGCAAATTTGAATAGAACTTCTCCTTATTATTAAAAAATCTTATAAAATGTAAATAAAATTCACTTTAACTTTTGCATTGTTATTTTGTAGTTATAATGAATGAATTTGGTTACTTTTTAATCTCTGTTTTTCATGTATATAATTTCATCGAAACAGCATTAGCCTTTACGGAGAAACAAAAATGAAGCGAAACTAGGGAGAATCTCAAACTAAAATAAATTCGAAAAAGTAAACATATACTTTTTTATTCGTTGAAAACATCAAAACTCAATTTCCGAGCTTCAAAAACAAAAAAAGAATTCTTCAAAGAATATGTCACACTTTGGGTTATGCATAAAATACAAAAAGCTATCATAGAGTTCCATCTTTTTTTGTGCTTAGCATACATGCCATACTTTTTGAAAGAGGTTATTACTCATTTTTCGTACATAATATCAAAATAAAGGAATTTATAAACATTAAGTTATTTTGTACGATATGGACAATACGATTTGATGACTAAACTGATGACTTTTTGTTTTAAACTAAATTGTCGATTTTCATATTTCTTTCGTCGATATAGACCTAAAATAGTTTGAATTTAAGTAATATAAAGAGTCCTGCATTTAAGTAGAGAAGTTTAGAAACAATAATTTGTGATTTGTTAAGGTTAATTTTAAAAATTCTTTATTGCTCAACTTTCCACAAATTTTCTTGTATTAAAAAAATAATGATTTATATTTGCTGCGAGTGTGACTTGTTGCAGTATTTATTACAAATAATAACACCTACACGTAAAAAACATTATTTTTAAGTACGAAATTCATTTATTAAAGTTGATACTTCATATTATGATACATATTGAGTCCTTACATTCAAATACATCTTAATGAAAACCCAAAAATTAAAATTTCCGGAATAACGTGGAAATATTTGCGCAAAAATGTCACACCCATCCAAATAGATTGAGCATGTTAATAAAATTGATTCATAACTTTCTCAGTTGACATTTAATCCCTACTATTTATCCCGCTGAAAAAGTGTATTCAAAGTATTCCACGTTTTCAGCGCCCAAAAAATAAGTATGCTGCTATGTGCAAATATTTGCTAAAAAAAGTCACACCCGTGCAAGTGGTTTGAGCATGTTAATAAAATTGATGCGTACTATGTCATTTGGCAATCAATCCCAACTATAGTATCCCGCTGAAAAAATGTATTCAGTTTTCTACGTTTTCAGCATCAAAAATAAGTGTGCTGCTATGTGCAAATAATTGTGTAAAAATGTCACACCCGAACAAATGGTCTGAGCATTTGTACGGGTGTGACAATAGTGCAAGTTGTTACATTCTTTGTCAGTTGGTATCTACTCCCAAATTTGTTATGCCGCCAAAAAGTGTATTCACAGTACTCAATTTTTTTCAGCGCTAAGAATATGTATGCTGTTTTCTCGAATTATACATGTGATTCAGATGTCGTATTGTAACTAGTGATTGCAATACCGGTATACTGAATATCGGTATTTTTAACAATTTTGCTATTTCGAAGTACCGGTATTAGCTAAAGCAAACATTGGTATTTTCGGAATAAGATGAAAATGATAAATAGTTACAATTAAAGTTTCAATTTAACTTATGAAAGATCTACTTATATTTTTTAATATACATTTCTTTTTCCATGGCACAGAACTAGAAATAATCGATGGATGTAAAAATTTGGCTTCAAAACCAAGAACTAATCGAATATAATTAAACAAAAGTAATGGGAAGATTGCAAAATGATATTGTCATTAAAAGATGGTGAGATGAATCGCATTTTCGAGTGCTTTTGTTCACCATATTTTATTATTTCCATTTTCCTAATCACTCACTTTCCCTTTTTGTGAAAGTAAATTTCGTGTGTAATTTTGAATGCGTTCGTCCTATGAACAATTTATTCCAACCAACAATTGCAGCAACACTTTATACTTTTTATAAAAAATATTTGTCTCAACTGTACTAAATTTTGACAAAACCTTTTTCTTGTTACCATAACAATGGTAATTTGTTGTCACCAGTATTGATTTGTTGTCTTGTCTCGCTAGTTGGCTTTTTACTTGGCAAGATAATATTTAGAAATTACAGAGTGCGTTGAAAATTTGCATAGAGGTAAAGCACAACCAATTGAAACATATTTTCAGATATTTTCACAATTATAATTTCAAAGAAACCGAATTTAAGAAAAACTAACAAGATCAAATTTAGTCAAGTTTATCGTAAATTTCAAACCACAAGGCTAATAGAACGAAAACACAAACTTCTCCTTTTCAAGAGAAAATGAAATTAGTATGGGAAAAGTATCGTCTCTCTCGGAAAAAAATGCAACCAACTATAAATTCAAAAAACAGTAATAATACACACATTACAAAAGAAACACACACACGCACACACACACACACACATAAGGACTTATCCAAAAATAACAAGAGACCGAATTATTTGGAGATTGACTTTTAAACAATTATAGGTGTACCGCGCAGTGTTAAGAGTACCACCGACCTGCATGACTTTAGAGAGAGTATTTTCAACTGTATGCAAGTTGAGCACTAAAATGAGTTCCAGGCTGCAGACAATTCATTAGATGCTTTGTTTTTTACTATTGTTGATTTTTTATGACACTTGCTCCTTCCTTTTATATTTGTTCAAAATACTTTTTCATAAATCATACAATTTTTGTACAAAATTATGAAATGTTGGTACGAAACAATATACATCCAAGCATTTCTTAAATACCGGTATTCATACTGGTATTCCGGTAACACGTTTTAAAAATACCGAGTAACGGTATCGAATATTTGGTCCGGTATTGCAATCCCAATCCCATTTATTGTAATCTTATTTAAACTATACCTTCATTTGTTTAATTCGAGCAAAATAAGACATTTGTTATTTTTTTTTTAAATAGAAACATTTGGTTAATGATCTAAACAAATTCACCGTTTTGTAAGAAATGCCCTACAGGAAAGTTACTAATTTCGGTTATTAGGTTATTTTTCATCAAGGTTATCTATTAAAAGTGAATTTAAAATCATTTAACAATTAATGATAGCTTGACTTTAATTCTCATTGCAGAAAAGTAGAGATTATGATCAAAATAGAGCCTCAAACATGAAAAACTTGACAGTAAAAACATAGAAATATAATTTTATTTGGTACAGTGTTCTGTAGAAATGTGTGTAGGTTGACATGACATTTTGAACATTAATTATTTTTAGATTTTTAGTTGCTTTTTAAAATCAATACCAAAATACCATTTACAATTGTAGATATTATTAGTTTAAAATGAAAAAGGACTTTGTTAAGTAGTGTACATTTTTATTTTTTAAGTATAAACGGGAAACATGTGCATATTTTTAAATTCAGTGATTGTCATTAATACTCTGAAGATTCAATTACGATATTTTTCTATCCACATCAAAATAATAGCGTTACACTTTTATGAAAGAAAGCCCTAAGGCAAATTTCGGTACTAAATTACCATAAAATAATTGCTCTTTCTGCAAATCATCCGGTAAACAATTTGAAAACATATTTGAAACTGCTGGTAAAAATTTTAACAGTTTAATTTTAAAAAGCAAAAGTATAATGTGACGGTGAAAAAGTGCAAACGTAAACAATTACATTTATTTTAAAACATAGCGGACAACACAAAACTACGAAATGTTACGAATGGTAGAAGGAGAAAGAAAATAAAAGGGAAAAGTTTACATTGTATTCATCTGCTGATTATCTAAAATTCATACATACGTCGTAGTTAGAACAAGGGTGGCGTAATTAATTGTAGAATAGTTTCGAGTCGATGTAGGTTTGATCTGAGGGAAAAAAAAAGCAATAAAAGATCATCTGCAAAAAAAAAAAAAAAAAAAAAAAACTTTAGTGTAAATTTTAAATTTACGAGTTAAAATGTTTTAGTTTGTACTTATGATATGTATTTTGTTTACATCGAGTCAACTTTTGTCAAAAAAATATTGTAACTTCTTTTAAAGCAACTGTAAATGGCTTAAACATTATCCTCATATATATAATAGCCAATTCATGGATCGAGTAACGCTCCTGACGTCACCAACAACGAGACTCACGCCACAGCATGATAATTTGATTATATTTTTTTGGTAATGTTTAATATGCAGGGAAATGTTTTATTTTAACAAGGCTGAACTGGATCCGGTAACTTAACTGTTTTACTGTTAAAACTAATTTTAGGAGAATAAAGAAAAAAAAAAGTGGTCAACAATAAACGCTATCTACTGAAGTTTAGGGTTAATCCGCTGCAGTTAGTTTTAAAATTAGGTATCCAAATATTACCAAACAGCCAATTGCTTTTTCAAATGTAGAACCAATTTTCACCCGTCATATCTTGACAGGAGATTTTCTAGTCATTCTGAATTCACGGAGGGTTTACTATTCATGGAAACAGTTTAATACATGCGAGACCTTAAAAATGAAAAAATAGCAAAAACTTCTAGCTGCTGATCCAATCAAAGGCGTGAAAACACTGGCTAACCCCACTGTCATTCTCACTTGAAGAACAGTTTAGGTTAGTGAACAATTTAAGCTCCTAAAGCTCGCAATGACCAATGCAGTTTAGTAGTTATTTATTTTTTATTTTTTTGCTCAATTGGTACATTTAATAGAGAAAATAAAAACAAATCCATGCTTTACTCAAATTGAGAAATGTTCAACCTATCCTATTATCAATCTAATCCGTTTATATATTTCTTAATAAATTTGTGCGGCTGTGAAATTTTTGCGTATATAACTTTTTGCCTTTAATTTTCATATATTTGAATATAAGGTTCACTAGGTATCATAGTAAATTCGTAAAAAAAATGTACTTAAAGAAAAATGTTTTGTACTTATTGCGAAAGTGAAAGTACAGTCACAGCCTCAAGGCGTACAAATCATTGTTTTTTTTTAATTCAAAGAATTTTTATAGAAATTTTTTTTTCAATTCCTACAATTAGTTTTTTTCCCTTTTGTATGAATTTATCTATCTTGTTTAATTCCTCAATCGTTAAGAAAATACTTTTTATTTATCTACCAATGGTCAAATACATTCTTTCTTAGACTTATAGTGAATGACACTTGATGTTTTTTCAAATATTAATTCATTAATTAAATTTAATTGATTATCTATAGTTTTATGCAGGCGAAAAATAATCTCTTATATTTGTCATTTTGTCATATGCATTTAAATATTTATATTAATTGTAATTATTTAACGAAAAGTAAAAAATGAAATTGAATGGGTATCTACAAGAAAGGCATGTGTCAGGCTTTTAAACATAGAACATTTTCTAGACAATCACTCAATGTTTTCTTTGTTTACCTAAATAAAAATTGAATTTTTTGTATTACTTGTTTTGTATAATGATACAAAATGGTTCTTTAAATTCAAATATATCTAACTTAAAAAGCCAAAGTTTTAAATTCTGGGAATAACATGCAAATATATGGTCGGCACTATGCTAAACTAACGGATGTGAAAATTAGTACTTTTCAGGAAAGCCACAACAATAGCTTTTTTCACTTGAAGCGTTTAGTTATTTTAGTGGTTTAATTTTATAGATGACTTTGAGTAAAAACTGTCGTTTGAAGCAGTTATAACTAGTAAGTAACTTTTTTAGTATAATACGGCAAGCCATCAAATTTGAAAAACGGGAGTCGCGATTTTTCATTCATTGGTTAAGCATGGTGCCGAAGATATGCGTGACACGTCCGTGTAAATGAATTGAGCAATATATAAAAGATCGCTTCTTTGAGGGGCTACTTGACCATGTGTTGTTGCAAATTTATATATGATTCGCACACATTGTCTTTCAAAGTTTATGGTTTTTTCCCGTTATTTATTGTATATTACTATTCTTTAAATCAAGTGATACAGTGACACGCTTTATAATATGAAGTTATAATATATATATTATAACTTCATATTTTAGTCTCAAAAGATCAAAATATTTGATCTGATTGTCATTAATAAGTACGAAGTAGCAACTAGCTGTACTATAAATTTAAAAAAAAGTGAATTAATTGGCTTGAATAATGACATTTTAAGAAAGATACTCCTCTTTATATTTTTGCTGTAAGAGAAAAAAAGCCTGATTATCGGACATAACTAATATATCTGAAGCGAGTGTATATATCACACGGATAGCAGAGAAAAATAAAATAACTCGCTATATACACTGCTACAACATTTATCCGGTCTTCAAAGATTTGCGATGAATAGTGGCTCAGATATACTCCTTATCAAAGAAAATTAAGAGCATATTTGGAATGATACACTTTGTACCATGTTATCTGACTAAAGGAATGAATTTACGTCCTGCGTCATATTATATGCCACAGCTCACATTAAGTCAGAGATAGCATATGATTAATTTTTGTTTGTAAAGGCATCTAGAATGAATGCTTTTACTGTCCTTTGAAAATTGTATGTTTAAATATATTTTAACTTCATTAAAAAATATCGCATTCACTTTTCAAGGATTAAGATTTTGAAAGAAAAATACATGACTTCTATGAATAGTTTTTACAGCATTACAATGTCTTTGTGCAAGAAAGTGTACAAAACATAATTGAAAATCTTGAGTACATTAAAAATAAATTAATAGCTAGTTGTGTCATAAAGATAAGAGAACGAAGCCAAGCAATACATATTGACACATTTAAAATGTAACAAAAACGTTAAACTTTTATACCATGTAAAGCCATAAACTTGTTTCTAAAAAGATTGACTTTATACTGCCGTGTTCAGGTAAACGGCAGTATCTGCGGAAATGAAATTTCGATACATTTGAAGAAATATGTGTCGGATTCAATATTAACCGTAGGGAAATCTTGGAATAAGACGGTTTTTTTTTCGCGCATTTTTTTCAGCGGAAACCAAATAAGCAAACTTGTACAGTAAAGCTAACGTACTATAGGTGGCAAAAACGCAAAAAAATAATAAAATAAATAAATAAATTGAAAAAGTTGCAGTTACTGCCCTTTACCTGCACACGGCAATATATGTATTCCAAAATGTTAAACTTGTTTCTACAAATTAACAATGCTTTATTAACTTAATAGAAACTTAAAAAAAAATTTAAAAAAACCCAACGTTATCAAATTGGGGAAAAAAAATACATTTTTGTTCCAGTACACAAGAGATAAAAGAAAATTGACACAAGTTTGCTGCAAAAAGCGTTTGCATCTAGAAGCAGTTTCAAACTCGAAACTTATGCCGGAAATGTAAAACCGAAAGGTAACCAGTAACTTCTGAGGCATCATACTGCGATGAACAAACAAATTATATAAGATATATAACTTGACCATCGTTGGTACATTTGGAGTGATATATGTATGAGTCGTGAGGAGTGGAGAGTGCAACGACACAAATTGATACTACGTAAATGACTATTATTCATATGAGTGATGCAGCGCGAAACCATATTTGTATCGCAATCAATACAATAATCTGTTGCATGAAAAGCTGCTCCAAGCGCTTTTATGGTACTCATATACATGTACGACAGCTGGAGGATCTTCCTGTGCCAGCTAATTGAGTTGGGTCATAAAAGCTATTTCAGAAAGTATTCCTTATAAAGTCAACAGGCAAAATGCGTAATCAGTACTGTAATAAGTAAAGTGGTACAGTTCTATTTTACTATGGTTTTTAAAGCGATGTGACTGCAAATTGACAAAAACAATGTATCAAAGGTAAAGAGTAAAGTCTGAAAAAAAATATATAAATTATTTGGAACTTTAATACGAAACCCCATTAAATATATTTATTACGGAAGTGCATATTGGTAACTATGATGGACAACTATTGGCTAAATTTGAAAAATATCTTTATTTTCGAGAATTTCCTGTTTAATGGTTCTTATTTCTACAAACAGACAAATGGAATATAATGGGTCCTTTTTTCCAGTTGCATTTTCTAATGTCTTTCTGCACTGTTTCGAGACCATCTTTCATCCTTCGAGATCATCCTTCGAGATCAATAATGTCGAAGATTTTTGGTATATTAATGATATCATTATATTTAACAGCACAGACTTAAAACCCCTTCGGTAAGAATAATGAAATAATTAACCAAAAATGTTTATATTTGGTACACAGTGCACTATTGTAAAGAAAATCTTATAGACAAAATTACAAGTTTTTATGCAAAAAACTAAAAGTTATGGTGTGTCTAATACTCTGAACTTATATATTTGTAGTTAATATTTAAGATAAAAAACGATGAAATATCATACAAAGGTAATTGTAAAATGTTCTCCAAACGATAATAAAACGTAAGCATTTGAAATGATTAATAAAAAATCATCTATTTGTTTAAAAATCAGAAAAAAAAAACCTCGCCTTTGCGACGAAAATCCATGGTTGTAAAAATGAGCCACTTTCTACCTCCTAATCCTTATACATGAGGCAGTGAGAAGCAAAGGAATGTAAGTGACAAAATTAAAAATTTGGAGATTACCATTACAAATAATAGGAGAACTTCTAATCTGCTTTGGGGCAAGAAATAGTATAAGTAGCCCTGGTAGGTGCTGCTGTACAGGATGATCTAGAACTTTTTTTTAAATGAAAGCCTACCTAGGATCTGATTTTTAAATGCGATTTACTCGAAACTTCAAATAGTCCACTTACACCCCTTTGCTTCTCACTGCCTCATATGTTAGTGTAGTCAATTCCAGCACGAAAAATCCTTTCACGGATGATAATAAAGAAAATATCAAGAGTCAACTACAAAAAAAAGTAAAGTAATCAATTATTAAATGACTCGCAGCTGTTTAAAGTTCATGTCCGGTATACCGGACTCAAGGCCTGAAGGGGTTAACAGCTTATAAAACCCGAATTCAAAATAATATTGTTTTGCACTTTTTGGGCAAACGTTTAATCTAACAAAATATAAGTGCAAAGCAGGTATTTAAATGAATGTGCCACCTTTCTTAGACTTTTAAGTGTGCATGGCATTTTATAAATACTTAGTTAAAAATAATCTGAGACAGAATAATACAAAAGTTTATAGTGACGATGATTTACATAAAGTCAAAAAATTAGAATATTAAAACTAAAAGCGGGCAAAACATTTTAAAGCGAAACTATATAATTATCCTTTGCGTCACTTTTTGCTAGAATCACAGCGTTAATTCTTTCAGGCATGGAATCCAACAGCTTTTTAATTTTCATAACCAGTGATATTGTTTTCACACCCTGTTCAATATGGCAGTAAGTTCCTTTTACAGTCAACTTAAAATATGAAAACATTTAATGTCATGCTATTACATTTTAGGTTTTCACTTCCTTATAAATCACAATTCAGAAAACAAAATGAGAGCAAAGCTTTCCCACAACTGAACGTCACTAGTCAGAGCGAAATTATAAACGAGATGTTTAGTTATATAAAAGCACATAAGGTTGATAAACAAAATTCCTGTTCGTATGACTTTTAAATCGCTTATGCAAGTTCTAGATTGGAGTTAAAAAAGATTGGAGCACTAAAAATTCGTATCACTTTTCTTTATTTTTGCGGTTTTTATGCCAACATACACATTATTACTTGAAAACTTAAAATGCTGTGCGAGATATTTTAACCATTTGTGTCGCAATTGCTCTGTACTTCAATTAACTTTATGTATGCTTGTTAACATATCACATAATAGTTTAAAGAATGGCAGTTTTCAAACTAACACGCATTTATTTTATTTTATTTTTTTAATTTCCAGTATCTTCCCAGGTTTAAGTTATTATCTATAGGTTACCATGGTTTTTTACTCCTTTTTCTGATCGTCCAAGAATTTTTGATCTTTTATGCTAACGAACAATTTAGGAATCTTTCACGTTTTATTTATTTATTATTATTATTTTTTTTTTGTAAGGGTGTTTCCTTTTTTACCTCTATATTTAATGTCTTAAACTTAGGAAAGGCTTATTTTCCTTTGGAAAGAAAATATTGATTTTCAGAGATATAAGAAATTTAGAATGATTTTAAGCAGTTTTGCTGATTAAACATTTTAGTGCAAAGAAAGAGTATTTTGTGAGTGCTTTCTGCATGTAAAGCGATTAAATAAGTAAACGAACATTGCAAATAGAAAAATATTTGTTCGTTTTTTTCTTTTTGTGTGAACCTTTGTCTCTTTATGATATAGAAAGAAATAAAAGATATTGCGTACTTTGAGGTAGTGTACAATAATTTGCATGTCGTTTATTTTCGTCCATTTTGCTCGTGCAGCTCCTGTTTGTTTTCTCTGGGGGGAAGGAGTAGGGGGCAAAGGGTTTATTCTCACTGCAAATTTCATCGGAAAGCAACAAAAACCACTCCCACTTATGTGCAAAAACAGTAATTTTTCAATGATCCCCTTAAACGATGGACCTGTATATTAATTTTTATTCATTTCCAGTAATTATCCCAAAAATCAAGCTAGTTTAAAGTGTAAAAAGTCTTTAGTTGTTCTCTGGTACGTTTGGCGTATACATTTCAAACATATCACCATGAATTCAATTTTCGAACTGTTTTCGCACTAGTACTCTAGCTACAGCCTCAGTTTCAAATACTAGGATGTAACTTCTCGGAATATGAAAATTTTCCCAATCATGAATATGAAAATTTTCTCAACTCAATATTGGCAAAGGTAGTTCAGCCGACAAACGTTACTTTGCAATATTCTCTTGAAAACCGTCTATTGAACAGCTAGACTGAAATCGTTCCTTCGGTGTTCTATAGAATGCTTAAACATCATGAATGTTGAGAATTAAAAACATTTGTCGCTCAGTAGAATCTTTCTCCAAAATCTCAATTTGTTAGATAAGTTGTCTTAAAAAATGAGGGGCAATTGTTTTAGCAGCTACAGATCTCGTTGTTTTCTACAGATTTGACGGTGAATCTTGATGTAATTTCAGTATTTCACTTATAAGAGATTGGATTTCACATGGAAATAATCTTTCATATTTGTTTAACTTTCGTTTTACTGTCCCAAAATCCCGGTCGAAAAAGACAAACAAATGTCCTCTCAGAGGAAAGTCATCAGCAATCTTATTTAATTTCTTCAGTGTGATTTCTAGAATTATTTATTTTGACCAGCGTATATCTCACTGAAAATATGTTTTTTTTCGCAGTTCCTAGAGTGATGATAATAAAATCCCGGAGAAATCAGCGAATTTCATTCCGCGATCCAGTGATTTCGAATCCTCAATAACCCCGCGAACTGACGAACCTACCATTCCCGTAATAATGCTAGATTAAAGAAGTAATTTGTTTTTACTTCATTACGGCAAGAAATCTAGTTCTTTTATGATCTTGCTATACATTTACATTGTGTCTTACTATTCCTTCAGTCGCGTTTAGTGCAGAAAGGGCATAAGTCCGGGACTTATGCTCTTTCTGCACTAAACGAAAAATGTAATCCCTAAATAAAGTGCTTTCTTGTACAAGGATTGACTTCCCTGCTACACTAGTCGATTTCTCTACATACAAGCGTGAGAAAACCACAGTTAGCTAAATTTTGACAAAAATGTGACCTGTGCCCTTTCTGAAATAATCGATTCATGTATATGTGTGCATAGTAGATGCGTATGGTTATGTGAAACAAGCAATCATTACGGACTGAAAGAAGCGAATGCGTTATGAGTTATTTGAGGTATTTCGAAATATTTATGAATGACAAATATTGAAATTTCTGGAGAGGCAAAATCACTTTCACTGAGAATTGTGAAAAATATTTAATATCTCTGAAAAATGTTTGGAGATTCGTAGTTTCCGTTTGAGACGACGGACGAAAAAGTTTATTTTCGGCAATGTGCTCGCTCTTTACTAAAGCTGAAAGCGCAGCTCGATCCTCACCGGGTTGAGGCAATTGGAGAAGGCCGATCAGCCTCAAGCAATCGATACTCGATTGTTTGCTTGCCGTCAATCACAGTTGCGCTTCGAGCTCTTCAATAGAAGTGGGAATGCCCGCGCTCTCGACTGCTGTCGTTTTGTGACACCTCTGATTGGCGACACTTTTCTTTGTCTTGGCGAAGGTGTCATCCTCCTCTTTTACGAGTATGTGGATTAAACGGGACT
The DNA here is from genome assembly GCF_026930045.1 of Uloborus diversus. Classification (NCBI taxonomy): domain Eukaryota; kingdom Metazoa; phylum Arthropoda; class Arachnida; order Araneae; family Uloboridae; genus Uloborus; species Uloborus diversus. The sequence continues at coordinate 165,173,953 of NC_072733.1, read as the reverse complement.
TCATTTCCAAAATCCGTCGCCGATGTCGACCTAGCTCCCGGAACAAAAACTTTAAAAACAGAGCTGTTTGTGTTACGAAATGGAAACTACCAAGTTCGAAAGATTTAGAATATCGCTATGTTTGGTAGAAAATAATATTGCGTATGTAGGTTCTTACAACATAGCAATAAAAAAAATAATGACACATTAACAAAAAGGAAACCAAACTGTTTCATCTGATTTATTTGAAATAAAATAATTTAACTGACACAAGGGATCTGATTTACTTATTTCATCTGATTTATTTGGAATAAAATAATGTAACTGACCCATACACAATGAATTCTTCGTGTTTTTAATCGAAGGCACTACAACTTTCCATTTTTATTACTTAAAAAATCGTATCAGCAATTTTGGAATGAGCTAGATGTATCAGAACGAGGAAAGGATTGTGACAAACTTGTATTTTCGCGGTAATTAACTGCGAGAAATTATTTCTAGCTTATACAGTAGATGTAGCACTAAGATTTTAAACTACTGCATATACTCGACAGGCAAGAAATTATTTTTCACATTTTTATTTCGGCCTAAATGAAGCGCTGTCTTATTTCTACCACCGCTCCATTGCTTCTGTCAATATGGTTTGGAATCTGAAATTTACTTATTCTCCTTAAAAATCTTTGTGACAAAGAACTGCTTTAAAATGTGTCGCTATGTACGATTAGCTTTACATTTCTTTTATGACTTTAAAGGTACTACATAGATTTGGAAATTTCAATTAAAATCAATTAAAATTATTGCTAATTTACTTCTCTTTTAAACTTATTGATTTCGTACAATAAAAGTAATCGTTTTATTACGTTATAAACCAAAACCATGCAACCAGAGTGGGAAATAAATTCGTGATTTATAGTAAAATGATCCATAGAAAAAATTGTTAAATACTGAATTTAAAAAGACAAAGTAAATGAGAGATTAAAATGACTTTTGAAGGGTGCCACATATGAACTGTGGAATTTCTAAGTAATGTTTTATAAGCTCAAAATGTTTGCTTTTGCTGAATTATTCTACGTTTTGTATTTTCAGTGCTTTGATTGGGTATTAGAAAAGCATTGGTTTTCGTACGTTAAAAATTAGAACCTAGACCAGATCCTGAGTGCATGTAATAAATCCGTTACTCATAATAAAATGATCCGCGGAATGCATCTAGAGTTTTGAGTTCTTAAAGATTGAGCAATTTTCTACCCGAAAACCAAATGTGTTTTGAAGAGGATTGGGAAGATTCCATCTGCTAGCTTAATAGAATTTGAAACGAATGGGGGGGGGGCATCTAAAATTTAGATGCCACATTTAAAATTCAACATGACTTAAATATTGCACTGACACAAAAAGTGGTGAATGTTTTTTAGAAGAAACTTAGTTACTAGCAAGCATCTCGTTTGCTCTTGTAACGACTGTAGTTTTATCGCTAACAAGGGAATCATGGGAACTATGTAATGAAGAAAAGAAATATAGGTAGCAATCGAAAGTTGAGACTTCTTTGTCGCAATACGTTTTTTTTTTCTTTATACTGCCGAAATTCTAAGAAAAATTGCCTGATATAAAGATTTGGCGCGAAATTGAATGGTTACCGAAACTGTCTGCGTATGGCAGGGCATCCATCTGCAAAGTGTAAGAAAGATATCTTCCATTACTCACCAAAATTCGCCAAATCTGACGACTTTTCTTAAAATTTCAGCAGAAATTAAGACCTTATATTTCTCTAGCTCGAAGACACATAATTTTTATCTCGAAACATGTTTTACTATGTTCCTTTTATTGCTACGTATTTAGATGTTTTTTTTCTTCATTATTACACTATCGTGTGGTTTTCCGGTAAGAATATAAGAAAAGTATGCATTTAAATTTTGTTATTCTCCCCGTGCAGTTAAAAAGGCATTAAATTTCGAAAATGTTCCTCAGAAAAAAGTAACTCTTCCTAATTTTGGGACGAATTCTGCATTTTTGCTTCCATCCGTTTTATCCATTTCGTGTATTGGAGTAGGGAAGGTGGGGCAAGACGAGATAGCGCGGCAAGATGAGATACTGAAGCTCCTCACTATTTGGGTGCAAACATCTAGCTGAAAAGTAGTCAAGTAGTTGCAATGGAAGAAGAAGAAACCACGTTGGTTGAATCACTCATTTTGTGCGCGGCATTTGCATCGTATAAAATATTCTTCTCAATTTTCGTGTGTTTCGCCGTACTCCTATTTTGTTGGGACATCTTTTTAAGTGTAGTTTGGTGAGTACCATTTTTTTAATCTTTTTTGCTATCATATAATCGCAATCCACAATTCAAAAGGATAAATTTACAGTGATTTAATGTAACTTTATTTATGACTTGAACTTGAGTAGACAGTAAACACGACAAATGGCGCAGTGGGGCAAGACGAGATATTGTATGAGGGGCAAGATGGAATACTATCTCATCTTACCCCACATGCATTGAAATTTGTTTTTAATTCTTTTCAAATTTCTAATTATGGTGAGAACTTACCAAAGAAAGACAAATAGAGGCAGTTGGTCACAAGAATCGATGAAACATGCCATTGAATCCATAATAAATGGCGAAATGGGATTTCAGAAAGCATCCCGAGCTTATAATGTACCACGGGCTACACTTCATAGGAAAGTGAAAGAAACTAAAACACAGTCGTTGGACAGGGGTGTTTTCACGGTTTCAACAGCTGGAAAAATTTATTCAAACAAAGAAACCGCAAGTGTAGATCTAGTTAAGCCTTTGGGCCCAACCAAAACTATTTTTTATTTGGAAGAAGAAGACCTTCTTGTGGACTATATTTTGAAAATGGAAGAAAGGCTGTTTGGCATTACATCGTATGACCTCAGGCTCTTGGCGTATCAATGGGCTGAAAAATTGGGGAAAAACCACAGCTTTAACAAAGAAAAATAAATAGCTGGTAAAGATTGGATACTCGCATTCAAATTTCGCCATCCTCAAATTGCACTTAGAAAACCAGAAGCTACGAGTGCGGTCCGAGCAGCTGCTTTCAACGAAGTTAATGTTGGAAAGTTTTTTGATCTATTGACCCGTATTGTAGATGATAATAAATTGACACCAGCAAGAATCTATAATTGCGACGAGACTGAGGTGTCAATAGTACCCCAAGGCATAGATCAAAAATTCTCGCCTTAAAAGGGAGGAAGCAAGTTGGTTGCCTGACGTCCGCTGAGAGAGGCAGCACTGTCACCATCGAAGTTTGTTTTAGTGCTGCTGGAGAATACATGCCTCCCCTTTTTGTATTTCCTCGCGTCCCTGCAAATGATCAGCTCATGAACGATTGTTTACCAGGGGCTTGGGCTGAATACCATGGAAGTGGCAGGATGCAGTCAGGAATATTTTTCTCTTGGTTTAAGAAATTCGTCACATGGAGTCGAGCAAGCAAAGATGCACCAGTTTTACCCCTTCTTGACGTTCACTGTACACACACAAAAAATATGGCTGTGATTGATTATGCGATAGAGAAGGGTGTTATTATCTTATGCTTCCCACCACACTGTACACACCGTTTACAACCACTTGATGTGAGTTTCATGAAACCACTAAGTGTATCTTACGATCAAGAGGTGGCTAATTGGCTTCGAACAAACCCTGGTCGTGTGGTTACACAATTTCAGATAGCAAAACTTTATGGAAACGCCTTCCTAAGAACAGCAACTATGACAACTGCAGTAAATGGTTTCCGTAAGACTGGTATCTGGCCACTCAATCCAACCGTATTTGGCGAACACGATTTTGCACCGACTGAAACTATAAACAGAGAACTTCAGCCTACGGTGGCCCGACGTCCCGAGCCTGTAACTAATGAAGCTACAGAACCGACGGGCGATGGTGCTGATGCTGTTTGTGTTCAAAATTCTACTTCTAATAACCTATGTCAAGGCTTACAAAATCCTGAACATGCGGCTAGCAAGGCTCACTCATTTGTACACCCTCAACTCCTCGTACGATTGAGGTATTGTCGAAGATTGTATATTCTCCAGAGGATATTTCGCCAGTACCAAGCTGCAGTTCATTCAAAAATGAGAAAAAGCCTCGCAAACGTGGAAAAACTGCGGTTATCACGAAATCACCATACAAAAATGAACTACAAAATGGTATAATTATGAAGGCTGAAAAGGAAAGGCAGAAAATAGAAAAGTCTAATCAAAGAAAGGAGAAGTATATGGAAAAATCGAAGCAGAAAGAGCCAAAGAAAATGGAGAAGTCTAAGCAAAAAGAGGAGAAAAAAATGGGAAAATCTAAACAGAGTGAAGAGAAAAAAATAGAAAAAATCTAAGCAGAGAGATAAGAAATTGGAAATATCTACTCAGGAGGAGCCGAAGAAAATTGAAAAATCTAAGCAAAAAGAAGAGACGAAAATGGGAACATCTAAGCAGAGAGAGAAGAAAATAGAAAAATCTAAGCAGGAAGAGGAAAAGATCGAGGAGCAAAAGAAGAAAAAACGAAACGTGAAAAGGAATTTGGAAGAAATATTTTCATGGACCTCATCAACTAGTACAGCAACAAAAGTTGGTCTGTCAAAAGATAAAGGCAAAAGAGTGAAGATTGAAAAATCGAAACCAAAAACTATACTTAAATAACTGTACTGGCTCATGTAAACACTGAATCTCATCTTACCCACCTAGTGGGGTAAGATGGGATTTTAGCACAATAAGTTTAAACATGCACCTAAAATTTTCTGTTGGAAATAAAATATTAAAGTCAATGTTTATTCATTTGTAATACTTGAGAGATAATAAAGACATTGTTTTCGAATTTATTTTTGACTTATGTTTGCCACCACAACTGTTTTTTGGTTAAGTATCTCATCTTGCCCCAACCTCCCCTACCACAGTCGGGGGAAAAAAAAAAACTCTGGCATGAGTCGATCAATATAAGTGGCAGAGTTATTTCCGTAAACATCCAAATGAAATACTTTATCAGGTCTGGAGATCACCACAAAGGCCATTTGCAAAGGAAAAACATTCCGAACAATCACCGTGAAGAAAATCGTGAGTGGTTGTAGATCTTTAATAAAGTCTTTAAAAAAAAAATCTTGACCATTTCACAAGTCAAGGGGCTCAAATAGGTTTGAGTTTTCTCACGCGATTTCACAGGAATCTAGCTGTCAGAATGAGCATGAGCTGTCAAAGAGTTCTTTAACTAACTATGAAAGAAATCTTGAATCCAATCAGCAGCGATGCCAGTGTCATTGCAGTGGTGTTAATCACCGAATTCCTTGAAAGTTGCAGATATGTTAAAAAAATGACTTCAGATGTAGTGAGAATAAGCGTAACTCTAAAGCTGGAAACCCAGCCCGCCCAGAAGTGTCACGAGTTTGGAGTTCTATAGAAAACGCTCGAGCTATCTGGAGTAACGGTTAGCACAGATGAGCAGATAATATAAAGTACCGCGAGCAGGTGTATGATCGAGGCAATAATTTCAAGTGAGAATGGGGAAATTTCGATAAAAGGAATAGAAAAGAGCCTAGATGAGATATGTGCTGTAATTGTATATCTTTGACAAGGTTAAAAATACGTGCACACTTTTTAAAAATATTTTATTTTTTTGATTTCCAAATAAAGCGCTTCGTGATTGTTTTAAAGATGAATTTAACATCAAGATGGAAAGGAGTGTGCATGAAACTTCCATTCAAAAGTCTTGTCAAGAATTTAGATCAAAACATCACAACATATCCGATAAAGTGAAAGACACATGATTGAATATAGGACCACTATTCGAAACTAGGAAAGACAGTGATTTCGTGTCCGAATATTGGTTAGTAGTCACAGTGTCGTAATAAATAAAGATGGAAGCAACGGTTCAAAATTCTGGAAAAAGTGTCAGCAGAAGCATATTTTTTCCCTGGAACTACTGGAAATTAGCAGTGATTTAAGCATATTGCAAGTTAGTAATTTCATAAAAGAAGTACCCAATTTCACGTGAGGAATAATTACAATGTTTCTGAAGAATAAATTGTGTGTCAACGATAGTCTACCTTCCAGCATATGTCTGAAATATAAGACGAAAAAGCAAACGACTACCGATTCGTGATCAAAAATATGTACTGCTTGAAAATTAATGTATAAGAAACCTAAAATTCAAGAACTTCGTCAATGCATTATTGTAAAGCAAACCCAAATACAATATTGCTAGCAACTACTAATAATGGCACTTTTACGCTGGAGACAAAATATAGAGCAGTAGGATTAATTTAAAACTCTTTACATTGTTTGACCATATCTATGATGAATGCATTCCACGAAATAACAGTCATCACACTTTGTTTCTTTTTCCACGGTCATTTACTGCTTTAATTTTTTTCAAAATTTCTCAAAGAATGACCAAAATGTAGCATCGTATTAGCATTAAAAATCCCCTTTTAGAAGGTTTCGCTTTCAAATCACCTCCATGTCTCCAATGCAGAGTCCCGTTGCTAGCTTAAACTAATTTGTACCATTTTATACGAAGGTAAAATTATAGTTTTGCAGCGTACTTAAGTATTACTTTTACAACGTATAAACAAAATGAAGCATGTGCTTCAAAAAACTAACTCTGTGTCGAGTAGCTCGTTGGTCGTTTGTTCATGTCGCAAATGTAGTTTTAAGAAATAACATGCTTTAGAATATTCTATAATGTAGCATTTTAAAGTTTGAAAATGCTTACTTCCGCCTTGATTGTTCTTCTTCCGAAGCATTGTAAATTACAGAAAGTGTTCCTTAGCACCCAGGAAGTTTTTCCTTAGTCCTTCAAATTGAATTATCGCAAAAACAGCAGCAAGAGTCTTGTTATGCTTTCAGTACTCAGCATTTTTGTCACCAAAATCAAATTTATTTTCTAAGAGACGAACTTTTCAATATGAAAATAGTTTTTAAAATTATGTTTTGATGTTGTAAAATACTTCTACTTCTATTGCATATTTTGCATTGTGAATTATAACCACATATTTCGGAGTTACAAGGTTCTTCATTCCACCAAATTGCATTGAATTATATGATCATTTCTACTTCTATTGCAGATATTGCATTGTGAATTATAATCACATATTTCGGAGTAACAAGGTAGTTCTTAGTTCACTGAATCGGAGTGAACTACCGAAAACAGTAGGAAGAGTCCTCTAGCAAAATATACAAAAAAAAAAAAATCGATTACAGTAAAGAAACCATTCTAAGGCTGTATGCTGAAAGGTGGGGAGTAGTGGAGAAAAAAAGAGTAAAACTTGTGCAAAGTCTGCGAGGAAGATTTTAAGGCAAATTTTTATATCGTTGAACAAATCTGTATTTAGCTAAGATTTTTTCCTTCACCGTTACCCGCATGAGTCTCAGCAAGTTGACGTAGCTCCAACTCCGTATACGAAAGAGTGGATATAAAAATTTATTTCGATTTCTTCCACATGAGTTTTAGCAAGATTACTTTGCTTCAGCTCAATATATTAAAGTTTGATTTAGGTTTTTAATTTCATAACTGTTACAAGCACCTTCATTTTATTACTTTTTACGATAAAAGGTTTCAAACACTCGAATATATAAGCATCTTATTCGGGAAATTTCACGAATTTTGTTTTGACTGAAAACACAAACAAACTGGTGGATTGGGTTGGGATGGAATTACTTTTAATTTTAACCCTTTTAAATGTTACAATTGCATGTACAAACTAAAAGTAATTTATAACCTGTAAGTTAGTTTTTCAGAATCTTAGCTAGTAAAAAAAATAGGCCAGTACCTATATAATGTTATAGATCATATGCTACGACAAAATAGAAGAACATTTACTAGATAAATAAGTTGAATTACACAATTTTCTTCTCAGAGTAATTACAATAATTAATACTATTGATCAACATTTTACATCACTTTTTCTTTGCATCCATTTTCAGAATTTTTATTCAGTTATTTATTTTTGTCTTATGTAATTCAACTCTCAAGGACTCGTCAGCACTTGTAAATTTAAGAGAGAAAAGAGTTAGTTACCCTTGCATAATTCATTGCACTAACCCTAAATCCAAACCCCTTTGGATGGGATGCAACTGGCAACGAAAATTCTGCTACTCTATTTTTTTGTACCAGTTTATTGTGTGCATAGATGAAATGTTGAAAAGGAAACGCAATCACAAAATTTGAGTGACAAAGTTTTTGTCGCAGTTTGCATTTGTCTCGAAGTTAGTTTAATCCCTGCTTAGACCATATTTGGGTGCGCCAACGCTACTTGTACCATTAAAAATTAAAGCAAATTGCTCTGAAAAAGCTCGTATAATACAAAACTTTCATTGCAAATCAGTTTTCTCCATTTTTCACCTTCTGTAAATCTTATATCTATCAATTAAAATTCATAACTCTAAATCGACTTAATTTGCTACATGTATTGCAATAAGCTTTACTTTTTGAAAGATGCCTAACTTAGATGCATCAGTGGTATCGTGTTGCTCAATGTTTTCGCTCTATAAATATTTGTTTCATTCTCTATTTAATTTAATCGCTGAGCTATTCGAGCCTTTTGAAACATTTTTTACAAGAAAAATACTAATGCTATTTGTAAACAACAATACATAACCGACCATTTTAGAGATTTTCCTTCCTTACTTTATACCTATAGGTATTGGTATTTTTTTTAAGTTATTTTAAATTAATCTTTTTATGTTATACAGAGCAAAGAAATGTCCTTTTTGTTTAGAACTTCACTCCATTTAGTACTATTTTTTTTTCAAAAGAAAATCATTAAAAATTTAAGTGCTCTTTACTCATTTCAACAACAGCTCACTCTTTTCCATGCAAGAGAATTTACAACCGACTAATTAACTGACGCAATTAAACTAATTAATGACCCATAAGGAAAGCACTGTCATGACACGACCTGCCAGCTGATAGCGTTGAATAATGAAGCCCAAAAAAGCGGAAACGATTAAAAAACGATGCACTTTAAATCAAAGCTTCAATGCAAGTGATTTAATTTGTGTGAATGTAATTAGAAACATCAGAGGTAAACAGTGAAATAAAGTCTTACAATTTTAGCGTCTTTGAACTTCGTTTGGCATTTTCATTAACACGATCGGCAACTATTGAAGTATTGTAAACTTTCGTTAAAAGAAGAGAAAAAGTAATAAAAAAAAAAGAAAACACAATACTTCAAAGTAGCTTTACAATGGCTTTTACAAAGATCAATTCTTTAGTTACTTAATGCACAAAATAGATTAGTTGAACTATTGCTGTAGTAGCAAAAATATCAATATCATGCTTTTTACTCAAGAATAAATTTTTAAATAATTCACCCTCTCTGCTTTAAAGCTTTCATTTTTGATAAAATTTAAATGCGTGCTCAAAACTGGGCCCCCATCAGGACACAAATACTGCTATACCGCGGAAATTGACTCAAGAGGCGTTTTGTAACGGATTCAATATCACGAAAGAGAGTAGTGCATAATGTGATACAGTGAAATATAGAATCTCTAAGAGTGACGTTTGTTTCCTTAGATATTAAACTGTGTAGTCACGTTTTGTCCGAAGTATAGTATGACCCGGAAAAACAGATGAGGTGTGACTGAAAAAAGAAGTTATTCGAAAGGATTTCAGCTGGATTACCTTCACTATGTGAATGACGAAGCAGTAGAGAATGAGAAAAAAATCCTTTAAAAAAAACATTCTCCAGGTCATACCATATTTTGTGGGAACCGTATGTACAATAAGACGGATCGAAAAACCCTTTTTTGCGAATTTCAAATCGACCTGAATATAGGGGAAAGTGGGGGTAAAATTAGGACCCTATGGTTTGCAGGCTTCCAGAAATCAGTTTTTAGCATAACGGAACAAAATTTTGCAAAAGTATGCACTACTTGTCTATTAATGCAACCACAGTTTCAAAAACATAAGTGTTTTTTTTTTTTTAAATTTTTATTGATTTCATTTTAAAAAATCATTTTACCTGGGGTAAAACCGGGTAGACATGTTATTGTTATGAGAAAATAAAAATTTTAAAACTTTTCATAAAATTCAACTTTTATTTAGTGACATATGTTAAGTATTGTCATAACATAATAGAATAAGTATAAAATGACACATATTGATCAGTTTTCAATAAATTTATCACGGAACGCGGGAGCGTCCCGCCCCGCCAAGGAAACCAAACGTCAGCAGCCAACAGAAGCAAATCCACCGCCAAAGACGAAAGAAAATAAAGCGACCAAGAACAAGATTACGCGACAGAACGAATTGGGGTTTTTTGGGTTTTTCACTCATCTGTATCTCAGCCCCATGAAGACCCCCGGAGTTGATTTTTGGTACACTCAATCTCTAGTGGCCCCTGACGCCGTAAACCAAAATACAATCCCCTAGACCATCAGGGAGAGGAGGTATTAAAGTTATAAAATCGCTGTTCAAAAAAGTTTTCGCTTTCTTTGACAGGGCTACAGCCCAGACGAAAAAAGGAATCAAGCTGAAATTTCGCACACACATTCCTTGTGCCCTACTGATGTGCCTTTTGTGCCATTTGACCCCCCTCCCCCTCCCCCCGCGTTTTTACCCCCCAAATTGTACCTTCCTGGGGTTCTATCACAGTCCCCCGGGGTGCTACGGTAATGATTTTTTGTATACATATTCTTGGGGGGCCATTGAGTACATATACAAAAATTTAACCCCCAGGGACATCATGGGCCGGAGTAATTGAAGGTTGAAAATCACTAATTTTCCCTAAATTCTTATGTACTTACTCTCAGCTCATAGGGTTTGTTTATCTCGGACTGCAATTGCAAGGTTAGAACAGATCTAACAGTTATTCCAAAGTTGTCTTAGGAAATGAAACTCAATCAAGACTAAAACATATCCAACAGTTGTAACTAGACGTTAAATCGCGGATATCACAAATTTGCCACAGCGACTGCGCATGCGCGCAGACTTAGCTCATTGGGCTTTCTGTTTTCAGATTCTATGTTTGTTTATACTTAAGTAGAGAAACAAATTAATGAATGAGATTAGAATGCTGTCCCCCCCCCCCCCCAGTTTCGCCGATACAAAATTTCTTTTCTTCCTGTTTTTCAGTTTCGATATATTTATGGAGGAAAGAAATTTTAAATGTCGGCGCGAAACTGGAGTTAAACCATTACAATATTTTACGTGATAAGTTATATGAAACTGTACGCATATGACTACGGCACATATAACTTTTTAATTGAAAGCGAAAAATAGCACTTTTTTATTGGTTTGCTTATTTTCTAAATTAATGGATTTTTCACAAACAATACATAATGAATTGAAAATATATGAAATACGGGTGTGGATATCCGTGCTTTGCAGTAATCTGTTAGCTGAAAAATTTTTTGCAATTAATTTAAGCAAGACTTTAAATGAGCTTAGTCCGCGCGCAACATGCGCATTCACTATGGCAAATTTGGGATATCCGCGATTTGACATCGAGTAAAGTTGTATAGATCTTCTGACACAGTCAAATTTAAAATATTTAATGGCTTAGTTTTTTTTTTTTTTTTGCTTGGTGATAACATGCGTTATTTCGTTTTTTAAATGAACTTTTAAACAAAACTAGGTATTAAACAAGACAAAGACTTCTATCTAGAAAAAGGTAAATCACCAAACAATTAAAATTATCCCATAAAACGTAAAATAATCCACGATTTAAGAAAAAATGTAATTAAATAAAAAGTGAAAAGCTTGATTAAAATAGCCCTCAAGCTGTAAAACATTTAAAGAAACCTTCATGAAAATGTTGAATAATCTGTCAAATAAAGAAACTGTAATAGAATTTATTGCCAAGTTGTAAAATACTCGAAAGCAATATAATTTAAAATATAGTATTTTATTATCCAAGAAATTTTCTTTGCAACAGAGAGAGGATACAAGAATTGTAATAAAATTTAAACCGCCCAATTCTCGCAAAATGAACATAGAATCTTAATAGTCAGAAAATAACTTGACGTAAAATTAGGCTAACCATTATTGTTCCTTAAAAACACAAAACAGCGTTGTTTCAATTGAAAATTTTTTGACTTGATGTTCTCAATTCTAAAAATACAGACAAAGTAATAATATCAATGCAAAAAGATGTGATATCTCATCAAAAACAACCCTGTTGTAAAAATTTCCCCACCAAGAAAACCTTTAACTTTTCCGCACAAAAAAGAAAACCTGCATACTAAACCCAGAAAATCTCAGCCATAAAAAGTTATAATATCTAGTTTGCCCGCCAAGTATCTGCCAAACTATCATCCTCCCTCTTCTCCTTTTTCATCACAGCTACTTCCATTAGAACCTCCTCCCACCTTCAACTCCTCAGAAATATAGATAGATCTTTTAAATTGTTTATCTTGTTTGGCGGGAAGCTTTTCAAAGTGAAGTGGTTGCTTGGTGAGCAAAAAGCTTCCCGCCAAACAAGATAAACAATTTAAAAGATCTATCCATATTTCTGAGGAGTTGAAGGTGGGAGTAGGTTCTAATGGAAGTAGCTGTGATGAAAAAGGAGAAGAGGGAGGATGATAGTTTGGCAGATACTTGGCGGGCAAACTAGATATCATAACTTTTTATTGCTGAGGGTTTTTGGGTTTAGTATGCAGGTTTTCTTTTTTGTGCGGAAAAGTTAAAGGTTTTCTTGGCGGAGAAATTTTTACAACAGGGTTGTTTTTGATGAGATTTGTCTTTACCTTTAATTTTTTGCTGTAATGTAAGGCTTATTGACAGAAGTTGCAAGTAAAATAGTTATCTTCCTCTTCGGCCCCAGAGCAGCTTTCATATGCCCAACGACGACATTGGATGCATTAGATCCATCCCTCACCACCCTTGGAGTTCCAAGTAAAGCTCTTTGCAGTTAATGCAGGCAGTATTGTCATCCTCTTCACTTTACTCATCCCTCATTTTCTCCTTCGGTTTTTCTATTTTTGGACGCTTATTTTCTGTCTTCCTTGTTGGCATCTTTATAATGTTGCCTTTTCTTTGATTCGTTTGTCTTTCCTCCAGGTTTTTTTTTTCTTTCGTCCATCTTTGATCTTCTTTCCATCATTTTTCTTTTTTTTTAATGTTGCCTGAAGATGAAGCTTGTATGGGAAACCTGTCAAACTGAGTTTTTTCCTTTTCTCTTGTTCTCCTTCGGCTACGTATTTCTCTAAGTGTATGGGGGTAGTACTCGGTTTTGCCCCTTGGTTAGTACCCGTTTTTGCCCCGCACGTACAGCTTTCATAAAAAATGCCGTCATATGACTATACAGAACGCTACAGACAATCACTTAGACTGATAAAGAAGGTAATTAAATGTTGTACAAAGAAAACTACATACCTTTACTGTTACAGAAACAGGAACGTAGTATAATCGGTCGGTCTAGTTTTGTTCAAAAATTTGAAGCAAAAACCACTCAAACCGAATGTTTTTTACAGAAACGAAGGAAGCGAGTCTATTGCGTTCTAATTTAATGGCCGCTGATTCTTCATCAAGGTTGAAGGTAGTTCCTCTCTTGTCCACGCGATTGCTGCACTTACAGAGGCTAGAAGGGGGTACCCGGTTTGCTCCCGGCTTCCCGGTTTTACCCCACTTTTCCCTATAAATATATATACAAAGTGCTCCGTTTTAACCTGCAATACCTCTATTTTCGCAACCGTTAGTCCTAGATGCATACTTCCAATTGCAAAAATCTTAAAAATCATATATTGAAAATTTGAAGTGAAAAAAAATCGAATCAAAAAATAAAAAGTTCACTTTTTATACGGGGTCCCCAAACTTATATTTAGGGACACAATCTCCATTGAAAGAAATTACCAACAAGAAAAATTTGACATTTGCGCGACCAAAACTCAAGGAGATATTCGAGTTTAAAGTTTTAAGCGACTATATAGAAGATGAGATTTGAACTTATCAACCTTTAAGAAGACTGACAGAGTGTCGAAGTAAAGAAGCAAAGTATTTATATTTTTCATTGCTATTAAATAATGAATGCAAATTTTATGCCATGACAAGCAAAAGCACACTACAAAACCTCAATCAATTTGAAAAACCGGACTCTATGCACACATATAATTTTAAACAATTGTTAACTGCTATATTTTCCCCCCAAAAGGTGTTATTGGCGGCGAGTCTAAAGTGGTGTAAGTTACAAAAAGCTGCGTTTCATATCTCGGTGACTATTGATCGTACTAATGTAAAACGTTTTGTGTTAGAATTATTTTTCAATGGAGATTATTTCCTAGAATATAAGCTAGGGGACCTGGGACCCGTATAAAAAGATACATTTTGTACTTTTTGACTCGATTTTATTTTTGCTTCAAACTTTCAGTATCTTACCCTGGATCTGATTTTGAACATTTTTGCAATTGCAAGTATGCATCTAGGACTAACGGTTGCGAAAATAAAGGTTTTTTGCAGGTTAAAACGAAAGACCCTACATATATTCAGGAAAAACATAAATTATCCATTGAATTACACAGGGCAACAGTCATTTTGGTGCACGGGTCTTTGGAGCTGATTTAGTACGAATTTGGTTCACTGAGTTCAAATATCACATCAGTTTTTGCATAGGAGCTCAAATTTCCCAGATATTGAACTTGAAATGTACGTGACATAGGTTTAAGTTACACCCATAGATCAAATAAAAAACTAAGCATGGAATTTTTATTCCTATTGTATGATACAAATAAACCAGAGCTCAATTACCAAACAGACCAATTAGGCTGTTGGCCATGGATCCCTGATTTTTAAGGGCCCCAAAAAGAATAAAATTGTAATAGTCGATTATTTAAGAAAATGAAAAAAATCAAGGTATTCTTCTTGATTTGTTTAAATTGTTTTAGATGTACAAGTGTGTGATGCTCTGCCCCAACAACAAGTATTTTGAATGAGTGGTTCGACACATCTATATCCCTGAAACCACCACTCCTGATTCTCCATTAATGTTTATGTTTTTTTAGGTTTGACTACAGAGATCCCCCCAAAAATGTTTGATTAGGGTTACCCTCTATAACAATCGAACCCTGAAAATACTATGTACAAAGATCAAACTGGTCACACATCACACGAAGCGAATATATGCAAAGCAAGAACTTACAAGTTGACCTTAGTTCGTTAAGGCATTGTTACTTAAATTGCCAGATATTTACTTCATGTAGTGAATTTTCCTGAGCGTAACTGAACTGCAGAATGACAATAGGACAGATATGCTGGAAGTAAACCTTGTTTTAGAAGCGTATATTAGCTTTAGAAGTGTGCAAAATGGAGTTAAAACTGCATATTTTGGATAAAACAGCCGTACTTATCTGAAAAGGTAGAGCTGCTAAAGAAAAACTAATTTAATATTTCGATTCAGAGCCCCAAACATATCTAAAATCAGTTTGCAAACTCTGGGCACCAAAGAAAAAATATTTTTTTTGTTCCTCTGTGTTATATATATATATATATATATATATATATATATACATACATACTCACATGCATTTTGTGTGTGTTTTTAATTAACTACAGTAGCGACTAAAATAAAAACGTGATATACATTGCCTTACTCTTTTATTTTCTGTCTCATATGAATAAATATAAATAAGTTTTCCTTTCGCATCGTAAAATTAGCTGAGAGATAACAAAAGTAAGTACTTGATCTTACGCTAAAACAAAAGTGTTGCGACGGATTTTCAATAGCGGCAAAGATAATACCGTAGTTGATGGGCGTAAAATCCAATAATCGAATTTTCTGGCATATCGGAATTCAAAATGTTATGGCGTGCTCTTGAAAGTAGCCTTTTTGAGAACTGGGAAAGTAATTCGCTATGTAGTGAATTTAAATTTCCTTCAACAGGAAAGTCATAAAATAAAGTGTACTTGCAATAGATTCAGTATCTCCCTTTTTACTATCCCCTATTTCATTTCTGTTATATTTCTGATGTGAATAGGATATGCAGTTTTCTTACACAATTTCATTACCAACTTAGATTTCAGATAAAGAATTTAGACTAAGAAATATCGGTGATTACAAGATAAAATGGTCGATTACTCATGACCTTAAAAATGTTTTTCGATGCGACAGACTCTTACTTTTACTTTATAACGTTTCTGCTGATCTAAAGTTCTGAGCTATATCTAAACCTCAGGAAAGTTCCAAGGTTTAGCTAAACCTTAGAAGGTTTAGATTTGAAGTTTACAGAAAGTAGGGATACACTGATAAGAAAATTGGCCGATCTCCGATTACTGATTTATTGCTGAGAAAAATCAGGCAATGACGATTAATTATAATAAAAATAATGATCTTAAATACTACAATTTATTTTTTTACGTTGCGTCTTCGACTTTCCAGAATCAAAATGTATTTAATAATCCGAAACTTTATATTCAGCTTAAAATGTAGTGATTTTAAATAAAAATAATAAAAAATATATATAAGTGTATGCATAAACAGTGAATAACTGACTATCAAAAAAAAAAAAAGGAAGAAAAAGTTTGAATCAGAGTATTCCCTCACACATTTTGGGGGAGACGGTGGAACTGACAGACCCATATATCTGAAACCGTTATCGTAACCTATTATTATTTTTTTAATTATACCCTAACTCAATAAATAGTTTTTAAAAACTGATAGGGGAAGATCGGGTAGTATCGGACACCCAAGCCCTTTCAATCATAACACTTTTTGTTTTATTTGTAAAGTGTTACACTTTACAAATTCTAACGTTTTACAGTTTTGTTAGTTTTTACACTAAATTATGCTGTACTAAGTTACTTAGCATGAATTTTAAACTTTGGTTAAAAAAACATGGAGTCGTATTTTTTAAAAATTTTTTTGTCAAACTCTATTTTTGACCAATTTTAAATTTTGAAGGGTTGTATCGGACAAAACATTAAAATGTTGAAATAAAAACAAATAGCTCAGAAATAACATTTTAATGTGCAATAAATGAAACTAACAAAGTAGTTGGTTACTTAGAAGAGTATACAAGTCTAAAAATGAAAAAAAAAGTAATAATTTTTTCATAAAACATGAAAAATATAGCCTATGGTTGGTTTAGGCCTAACTGAAACAAATTCATTTTAAACTTTGGAACACAAATCACATGTGTAGTAAAGACTGTCCGGTTGTAGCTCAGTACATTTTTCATATGCCAACCCTTACACGTTTGGCATTGGATTCAATCTTCTTCAAATGTCTCATTATAAATTATGCAGCGAGTCAGCTCTTCGTTTTCCAGCGGCTCTACATCATACTTTAACTTTCTTTTAGTGTTTTCTTTGTTTTTTATTTTAGGTTGAACTTTGTGATTTCCTAAGACAGCCTTCATTACCACTTCTTTGTTTTCCCGTAAAGCTTTGATCCTATCACCCCAAAGTACTTTTTGGGACTAAATATCTTTCACCTGCTTCTCTAATTGTCATTTTATTAAGTCCAACTTTTTCAATGGCTTCTTTCATATTTGTTTCATCCCATTTATGTCGTGATTTTTCCATTTCAACCTGTTGGACAAAGAAAAACACCGTCACTATTTTTTTTTGGTCCCAGTAACTTTGTCCGATACAACCCGACTGTAAAGCTACAGTTGTTTAACCACCACTAGGTTATTACTTAAGCTAGGCATTTTTATAGCTCATAATACTTAGATTAATATACTATCAGTCCAAAGGTACAACAATGAAAAAATATAACTTACTCTATGTGTAAATATATGCCCCAGAAGTAGAGATGTAAAATTTCCGGAAATTTTGAAATGGTGGAAAAAACCGGTTTTTTAACGGTTTTTTTTCGGGAAAAATTGGAAGAAATGGAAAATTTGATTTTTTATGAATAAAATTAGGGTTTCTTAATAGCTCTGTGTTTTTGGAACATATAAAGGGTTAAGCATTAAGAAATATATGCTATCCACACATCTGCTTGACAGAAATACACATAAAGGTAATATTAATCAGAACAATAAAAAACTTTTTGTTATATAACTGACAGCTTTTATGATCAAATACCAGAAATAAGTCAAGTCGTCATTCAACCATTAATATTGGGTAATGTGTGTCTAATCGCAACAATTACATTTTCTATTTTAGATTGCCTTTGAAACTTGAAGTATTAATTGTAATTTTCGACTTTCAAACATTATTGATTTTTTTTTTTTTTGAAAGAAAAATAATGCAATGTAACTTTACTGTCTGAAAATAAAAGCTATTGAGTTTTTATTTTTTCCAATCCCAGTCTCAGACCAAATCAAAACTAAATTGGTGTTTCTTAAGCTGAACCAAAACTTAAACTAAAGTTTCAGTTTATTCATACGGCCGTGCTAAGCACAGTAGTAAAAGTAGTCATAGCAGCACTTTTGAACAAATTTGAGTTATTATAACCAAGTTGATCTCTGTTTCGTATTTTACTTAATCAATAAAATGTTTGAGGGTCATTTGATCAAAAACTGTTGTTTTGAAAAATCTTTAAAAAAAAAGAAAAAAAAAGACATCTAAATCAAATATATAGAAGAGTTACACTTTAAAATACAATATGTCAGCTTGAGCCCAACTGCAAATTCCCCTTTTTTGCTTAGCACGGCACACGGCAGTATACAGGGTGCGGCAAAAAAAATATTGGACAAAAATTGTATCATCGAATGGAAGAAAGGTAATTTCATCTTAACGAGTGCCTTAATTTATTTTTGTTTCTCACTTTATTAGAAAATAATTTACAATATATTACCTAGTTTATGTATTGTTTTTCAGTTTTCTTACAATTTTAAGCAAAATACCTGCTATTTTAAGTTTTTTAACCAAGTAGAACAGCAGTTCGTTTGCTTGTTGCTCAGTATTTGAAACGGCATGCCGTTTCAAGTGGCTTGGAAATGATAGTCGGGAATGTGTACAAAACGAACAGTGAACATTTCAGTTAATCGTCAGGTCATCGAAAAGTGAGTTCAATAAAATCCCCGGGTTTCCACGAGAGCAGTCGTTTGTGGGAATTAGCGACCGATAAGTGGGAGTAAGGGAAAAAAACAGCTCAAACAGAAGTTTTACGAGTTCCAAAACGTTCAGGCATTCGTATGACTCCGAAGATGCCGGAAACGTTTCAGACGGGCCGCAAGTCCAAGCTGGAAGAGATCCTTTCACTGATTTACCGTTCAACTGGCTCACATCCCCCCAGAACCATAGGATTTGGTCTGTAGACACTCCAAACACCTTAAAAAGTGTTAGATATCGCCAAAACCCGAAGCCAGGCTTGGTCTGAGATGGAGCACAAGCGACAAAAGCACAAGCGACAAAAAATCTCTAATTTTTTGTGGATGAGGGCCGTAAAATGAATCAAAAAGTGAACCAGAAGGACATTTTAGAAGTTATTGTACTTCTGTGGGCCTAAGAGCACTTCATCATTGTAAACTGGACATTTTCCTTGAATTCCACACCGATTCATATGGCCAAAAAGACAAGAGTGGTTGGTGCAAGGTCCGTTGTTTTTGACATGATATCATCTTTAGAGTGGACGCTCTACTCGCTCGATCTCAATCCCATTTATTACACTGTATGGCCTGTTTCAGAGTCAAAGGTCTACCCTAAACTATACATAAGTTTGGACTTTCTAAACCAATTGCTTTATAGGGAATAGTATTGATTTAAGGACTTGCTGCCCTTGAATGAAAATTTCAATAAGCAGTTGCATCTCTGTATTACTGCAAAAGGCTGCTACGAAACCAATTAAATTTATTGATTGCTAAAGGTCTTCTCATATTATTATTTTTCGTGTTTTGTTAATTTGTTTTTAATCGAGTTTCTTGGGAAATTGCTTGCCGTTTTTTTTTTTTTTTTTTTTGCTTTCTCCGCACCCTGTACATTTGGTTCGCACAGTCAGCAGAAACATAGTTTTGTGTTTCAAATCATGCTTGTTTGTTTTATGAAGAAGGAAAATAAATTCTTCACTAAGGTTATTGGTTTAAGCTTTTTTGCAAAAAGTATTATTAAAATTTTTTTTATCTGTATGCAAATTATATTGTTATACAACACTTCCATTAATTTTGGACAGTATTTTAACATAAAACGGGTTGGAGGAGGGGGAGGAAATTGCATCAGAATTTAAGCGTGAGAAATTTCTAATCACTTTTTGCTTAAAATTTCAACTAAAACCCTGAAAAGTTGAAAAATTCTTCTTTTTTTTTAATTTTTTCCCGAAGTGAAAATTTATTCCTTCGGGAAAAAAACGGTTTTTTTCGGAAATTTTCCGGTTTTTTTCCCGACTGTTTTCATCTCTACCCAGAAGTTAAGTTCGTGCACTGTAATTCTCTCAACAAACAACTAGCTTTGCACACCAAAACGAAAGGTTGATTTGAACTAATATTGCGTCTGTGACTTTCATCCCCAATACGGCACACAGTGTTGACCCAGTACGTGCTACCCCCTGGCGGCGGAATTAAGAAGCAGCCCTTGTCCGATACTAAACGACCTTCCCCCTAATTTAACCTTATTTATTTCCATAAGAGTTTCGTTTATTAAAATTGTCTGTCATCTTTTGTTGTAGAGCATTGCATTTTGTTATTTTTTAGGAACTCATTCACTCTGTCAGCCTCGCTTTATCGGGTAATGAACGAATGCCTAGCTTACGAACGAATAAAACTTCCCGGAACCGAATATTTCCCCATAGACGCAATGTTAAAGAAACCCGCTTAATTGAATGATATTGATCAGTTTTCGCAAATATTTTTTCTGACATAGCTTCTTAAATAAATTAAAATAAACTAAGTAAGAACAATTATTAGACGTAAAAATATATAAATATTTTTTTGCTAACAACGAGGAAGAAAGACGATATTCTGATTCTATCAAAACATTTCTATTGTTCTATGTATCTTCTTTTGTTGCCATTACAAATTATAATGTTCCCTTTACAAACATTATATAAAAAAATGAACATTAGATGGCGCTGTCGATAATTAAACTAAGTAACACAATGAAATAGAAATATAGAAGAAGATAAAAAGTGGATCAATATTAGATAATTATGAAAACATGACAGACGAGAATGAAAAAAAAAGCTAGAAAAGGGTTCCTAAAAGACCGTGAGCGAGCAATTCACTATTATGAATAATATATATATATATATTTATATATATATAAGTAAGGTATTGTAAAAAGGTACTAAAACAGACTTTTTAACTGAAGTTTGTAAGTTACATTTTTATAGATTTCATGCGGTACTTATAATCTCATCAAAAACAACCCTGTTGTAAAAATTTCCCCGCCAAGAAAACCTTTAACTTTTCCGCACAAAAAAGAAAACCTGCATACTAAACCCAAAAACCCTCAGCCATAAAAAGTTATGATATCTAGTTTGCCCGCCAAGTATCTGCCAAACTATCATCCTCCCTCTTCTCCTTTTTCATCAGAGCTACTTCCATTAGAACCTCCTCCCACCTTCAACTCCTCAGAAATATGGATAGATCTTTTAAATTGTTTATTTTCTTTGGCGGGAAGCTTTTTGCTCACCAAGCAACCACTTCACTTTTCATCTCAAGAGCTTCATCTGATGGGACACCGGGCTTCAAAGTTTTCGTGGCAGTGGATATTCAAAAAAGTATACAAGTTAATAAGTTTTAACTTTTTCGGTTCAAAACGTTTGAATAAGACTTTAAAAACGAACTGTTCTAGAAATTAATCCCACTTTCCCAACCAACCCTATATTTCATTATAATATCATTTTGTGCATTTGGGTTATTTCAAAAAAAAAAAAAGAAAGAAAAAAACACTTAATTGCTGCCTAGCTATTGATTTATCATTATTACCTTTTAAGACAAATGTTGTTTATATGGAAAGGTAAGGAAAATTTCCGCGCTTAATCGAATAATATTTCTTGAAACCGACGGTATTCGTTTAAGTAAGACCGATATTTGTTCTAAGCATACTTAAAACAACTTTAATTAAAACACATTATTTCCGCTGATTCATTTGCGAAAATTAGCCGATTATAAACAATCGACAGTGTAATATATTATCAAAGATTACTGCAGATTAGTTGGTGCATTCGTAATCGAAAGATTGTAATAAGAGCATTTTTTTTTTTTTTTAATTATAACAAGGCTGAGTAATGCCTCTCACCATTTTCAGACTTCATTCCCCAAGATCTGGCATCCATTCTTTCATCGGGCCCCCTCTATAGGCGGATACCCATTGCCACGAAAACTTTGAAGCCCGGTGTCCCATCAGATGAAGCTCTTGAGATGGAAAAGTTCACAAAAATTAAATTTTGTCGATATTATTCAAAAGTAAGCAAATACTCAAAGAATATTCTACGGGCTGCATAATCACACAACACGGACGCTGACGATTTTCTATATCTTGAAAATCCGCCGACTAGAATCTGATTTGAACCAGTATCTTTGGGTATGAGAGGCCTAAGTCCAACCAATGCGCCATTCTTCCAGAAATATGAATAGTTGTCTTTCGAAAACAAGAGATCATTTCTTTCCAAACTTATAGAAAATTTATTTGTGCAATGTCTTGTTTTTTTTTTTTTTTTTTTTTTTTTTTTTTTCTGCATTCTACGTTTTAAAAGATTTCTTCATAGACTACTTACTCAGAAAATCTCAAAGTGACACTTTGTAGCGTAATTCAGTATGGCAATGGTATCTGAGCAACGATGTTTATAATAGCAAACATAAAGTTGCAAAAAGGCACAATGATTATGTGAACAAGACCTAAATTATACATTTGGAATCAAGCTGATAAAGGCTTGATTTTACTTATGTTTGGAGAGTAAGAAATGAAATTAGTTTTTCTTCCTATCAGCTCTACTTATTTTTTATATATCAGAGATGCTGTTATACCCAAAATGTGTAGTATCAGCTCAATTTTATGCTCTTCTAAATCAAGTATAAGTTTCTGAAACAAGGATTGTTCCAGGTATATTCTCCAAGCCTTATTCTCAGTTTTAAATCTGTTACTTCCAGGACAATTCACTTGATGGAGAAAACATCTGGCAAGTTTAGGAACAATGCTTCAACAAGTCAAATTCAACTTGCGAATTCATGCCTTGCATTCATTCTCTTCGAGTAACGAGTTGGATCTTTGTATTTACAAGACCATACAGGGGGTGGCCGCTAAGTAAAACATTTTTTGCTCCACCCTCTGTAGTCAAACATTATATATTTAAATATTGACGGAAAACTAAGAGGACCGTTTTCAGGGATGTCGAGGAGCATAACCACCAGTTCAAAACATTTGTTGAAGAACAGAATATCCTATACATTAAGTATACAGAAGAAAAAGGAATTAAATAAGTGAGATAATAATGAATAAGTGAGATAATAATGAATATTCTTTCATTTCCTTAAACCATGGATAGAACAATTTTAGGAAATTGCCTAGTTGGCAAACTTTGATTATTTATATATTTTAAAAGTAATAGAAATTCCTAATTTTGCGTGATTTATGGATTTAACTTACACCCGTGTCATGCATGTTTCACTAAAATGCAATTAGTAAGAGATTTGAGCACCCGGGTAAAAATTATTATCATATTTTAATTTAGCGCACTAAATTCATACGAAATCAGTTCCAAATACCAAGGCACCACATTGATTGCTGTCGTGTTTTTGAGTAAAATGCTTACCTGTGAGTGAAACTTAATGCAATAATAATCAGAAAGCAAAAGGTTAAAATTAGAAATATATTTTTCGCATAAAAATTGTTCATGTAAATTTTGTCTAACACCCGCAGGCTGGAAATTCATGATTTGGAACTATCGTTCAAAATGAACTATTGTATTTACGGGTGCAAATGTGTCAGTACGATTCCACCATCATCGGATAGGTTTCCGTTATATGAGTATCCCGTCAAGAAACGTTAACACTATTACTGTCTCCTTGTGTTCTGTCTTAATTTTATCCGCCGTGTTTAATGTGGGTGGAATTCCTCAAACATTCAATTTGATGGAAACATAAGGACATGCACATTTCAGCTACCAGCCGCGCTAATTATATCTCAGAAGTCCAAAATGTGCCCGGTGCTTCTAAATAGGGTCCGCATTATAAATTAGCAGCAGCAATTTCCTTGAGTGTGAGCTTGTGGTATAGCCGGAGTAATAGCGGTTACATATGCAATTAATGGTAGTGTACCTCTTCTAGTAGTTGCATATTGAGGATGGAATCTCAAATTGCTTTCCAGAGGGCACTGAAACGTGAAGAGTATTTTTGGAGCTCTACAATGAAATTTTGATTTGATAAATGAGTCACACATGTAGAGGAAATTAAAGCTGCATTGCAAGAACACTTAAACTGGTATTAGTGAACTGTCATTTTTTATTTTTTTTAAATAAATCTTCAAAAACGGAAATGGATATATGTATATGAGCTGTTGCTAGTAAATGTGGTGAAGGTCAATAAAAATAGATTTTGAGCCATTGAATTGTGTAGTATCCACTTTTGAACAAAAGACGTCAACTGTTCGAATACTGCATGTGCTGGTGGTTGAACCTAAACTTACACCTCCTTCACACGACGTATAATGAGGCTACGAACTGATATGTGATGGTGTAAAGAAAATTATTTAAAAAAAATGGCTTACACTACTTTTGCTCTCAACGTCGCGTATGAGGAATTGTCAGCAGGAGTGCACGTCGAAGGGGTAGTGTGTGTGTAGGGGGGGGGGGGTTACCTGGTTGATTGCCAATCTATTTATTATTTTTCTTACTTGAAAACATTATATAAATACTAGCCGCCTGCGGCGACCAGCTGGTTCGCCTTCTTACGCCATTCACCTTTCTATGCAAGCAGCCACCTACGGCGGCTGTTTGGCTAACTTGTCATTTACCATTTTAATTTAAGTTTGCCGCCTTTGGCGGCCATTTAAATAAATTTGGTAGCAGTATTAATCAATCGATCTCTATCTTTTTTTGTGCCATTCACATTTTTACGCCAAGATTGACGCCTTCTCTCGGCGGCTATCTACCTTCACGATCTATCTCTAAAATTTCTTATACATCTCTATTTATTTTTACCT